>NC_089744.1:58451598-58474098 GCF_040412425.1 Macrobrachium rosenbergii
TACTATGAATGGCGAGATGGTACTCACTGACAGACTCTTATTAGGCATTAAAACGATTTTGTTTAGCTTCTTACCAACGAATAAACTTAGATGTTCGGTTGATTCACTAAAAAGATAATTCTCAATGAATACAGAAAACTGGTTGAGTATGTTTGAGGTAACAAGTATATATTTACGAATCGGTATAAGAAGGCTTCATTAATGTAATTTTGCCCATATTGCTTTAAGCAAATAATGAAGGAATTTAAACATTAATAGTGCCGGTGTGTTTTTTTTTTTTTTACGAGAAAATCATAACTAATAAGTAGTTAGGGATAACTGGAGAATTATGATGAATCCATAACCCATAACATGATATGGATAGCTCTGTAGAACTTGTATAGGCAAGGCAATGTCGCTGAACTTGGACTGAATACTACCTCCAATCAAATATAATTAATTACCGATAATTAGTAAATAACATTTTTAGCTATATCATCTGTTTTTTCTGTCGCAAAGTAAAAATTTTAATTACCATCTAAAAGTTAGTGTTCGTTCAGATATGAGTATCAGAAATGAAAAACAGTGATTATGTTGTTAATTCTGGGTCACTGGCAACGTAACTTTTCCGCCAAGAAATGTGATGGATTTTCAAGTATAAATGTCGATGATGCACTGATTACACCGATGTAGAATAAAATGAGCCGATCATTTTTAACGATCCTGGCAGCCATTTAAAAACCACAGCATTCAGGTTTCGTGATAAAAATCCGAAAACATTCGACAGAGCGGAGAGAACCTTGCGGTGCGACTGCCGGTGCTTGTTTGCTGTCCATATTATCCAGAGCATTATTTTGTTCATTTTATTTTCGGTAATCAATTCTAAACTAAACGCTAGAAACAGTGCCTAACGAACTGACTGAAAGACATGAACCAATAAACAAGTAAAGATGTATTACATCAAGGACCTTTGCTTAGTTACAGATGGAGGGATCTACTTTCATCAGCGATGTCGTGTACAAAAATATGAATAAAACGTATAGCACAAAGAATCACGCCTCAGCAAATTTCAGAATTCGCCTCTCATCCATTCGAACCAAGGAAGAGAAAATACAATAAAGAACATAAAGCTGAGCATAACAAATCTTCGTTAATTAGAAGCTTATACGGAAAGTCACCTAAATCTTAAGGGGCTGACAAATAAATAATGAACCAGAGAATGTATATATATATATATATATATATATATATATATATATATATATATGTATATATATATATATATATATATATATATATATATATATATATATATATATATATATATATATATTATATATATATATTATATATATGACTGTTATTGTAACGAGATTTACGATGTGAAGCAGATAGTGATGTTGAATTACAGACCCTGCAAATCCGCATCTTTATGTTTAGTAATGAGCAATTTATCTCTAATGATTATCATTATTAGGAAATAATTGAGACTGAAATTGGTGGGTCCAGATATTCAAGTTGATTACCTACCAACACTCAGCAATAATTGACTAATATTACAGTGTACAGCTTGTTTATATTCATGTTTGTAGTGGACTGGCAATACAAGATTTTTTTTGGTACAAACGTAAATAATATCGCTTCAAAGAAGAAAATCGCTTGAAAGAAGAAAATAATCTCCCTCAAGTTTAACGGCATACGATTTCACAGATTAGTTGTTTTCATATGCTATTGTACAAAATAAGCAAGGAGCCGTTGCATATACTATACGAGTGTGTAAATAAATAAAAACATTTGTGCATGTATGTATGTATATATATATGTACAGTATATATACACACACATGTATATATACTTGTGTGTGTATGTATTTAGGTTTGGTTAACCTTAGAAATTAACAATGAAAATTCACTTTTTTTTATTGACGAATATGCATATACAGTTAACTGTTTACTTGCTCTCACTTGTATTTTTGGGAGTACATGTGCCTAAGAGTATATATTTTCGAGATGTACTGTAGTCTGCTGACACTTTCAGTGTTGTGCTATATTTAATTTAATATGTGATGTCGATTTATAGAATATAGAACTTAAACACTTTAGCATTTCAAGGCGACTGTGTCCGACGTTAGAAAAAAAAAGACGGATAATTTGAATGTTTTATTCTGTGAACTCACAAAAAAGCAATATGTGGATATAACTTCTTACTTAATTATTTTTAATTTTTCTATGGAATTCCACAATTGTAAGCTCTGTTATAGTCATCTGAAATCCAACTGAAAAAATTGATTACGTCAGACCTACAGCAACAATAACAAAAACTAGATTTTTCACTGTCACCTTTTCTCACTATTCAGCAAAAATTCATGTTAAATGTTTAAAGCTTGAACAAACATGAATTTCATTTAAAGTTCATAGTATGAATTTAATATCTCGAAATATGCTACCTACAAAACAGAAATATTGTTCATCACTTTAGAAGACAGATATTTATGTTGCACAGTGTAGGTATAAATGGCATTTCAAGAAGATGGATTCTTGCATAACTCGACATTATTCAGGTATTTTTGTTTTTACTTACGCCGAACGCACTGACTGATCCACCGTCATAATGAGTCAGTCACAAATGAACACATTTATATCTACACGCTGTGTGACGCGCCATACGTTTGTGTGAACATCTGTAAAGGCTCACATATTTCCCTATGAGCACATAGGTGTACATATGTAAATACTACCTCCTGTTAATCGTGCAAACATTTTCTGGGGAATGTGTTTAAGTATAACTTTGTATAAGAACAATTGAAGTGCACATTCGAGGATATTTTACACACACACGCGCGCGCGCACGCACACACACACACATATATATAGCGATTCTTAGATGCTAATAGTTTCATGTCATACATAGATATATACAAACGCAGATACAATCGTATACACACGCACGTACACCCACACAAACACACACTGTACATACCTGTGTACGCTGTATAAAAGTATTCACATCTAATAAAGTGTGATGAAACTGGCCATTGACAATCAATTTCCATAATTCAGATTAAGAGTGAAAAATTATCGCTCTTCAAAGATTCTAAATAATTCTTGTATGTGTTCATCTATAAATAAAAAAACTGAGAGCACAAAGAGGAAATTACTCAATGATTGTTGTAAAGTAACAATAGCTATTAGAATATAATAGATATTTTAGAAATAACCGCTAAAAGTTCTTTTTTCAATTTTTTTTTGCGTTTGATAAATACATGTACATCAACATAACAAAATTGTGTTTTAATAAGTTATGCTGTCTAGAAATAACAGATGTTATTATAACTCAAGTTCATCGACCGGTAATTTGACCCAAATGCAAAGGTCCAAACTACACTTACGGGTCTACTTTGCGTAGGCTCATGCTGGCATAAGACTGCTGGATTCTAATCCCACTAATCACATCGGGTTCAACGTCCGTCTAAAGTCACGATGTACGATATATTAATTAGGCAAAACTAGAAGAAAAATTATTAAAAGTGTGTGTCGTTAAAGGCATATGATATTGCTTGTTTGAAAATAACAGCAGTCGAGCTAACGCAGTCAGCGACCAGTACCAAGACAAGGCCACGCACACTTACAGAATACATATTTTCACTTCATACACACACATGCATATATATATATATATATATATATATATATATATATATATATATGTGTGTGTGTGTGTGTGTGTGTGTGTGTGTGTGTGTGTGTGTGTGTGTGTAGATTAAGCTGCAAATGTCGTTTAATATCCAATTCGCTCTACCTCGGAAATATATAGGTATATATACATATGTATATAATATATATACAATAGGGGAATTATAATTGATATTTATCAATTATAATTCCCCTTCGGTATATATATATACATATATGATTGCCGAGGTAGAGCGAATTGGATGTTAAACGACATTTGTAGATTAATGTTTGTATAAAAAAAATCTCGGTGATGTGATAAAAATTCATTTACACACGCACACACACATACTCGTATATATGTATAGGTGTGTGTGTGAAATTTTTTCACATCACCGTGACATTTTACATAAAATATTATGCTACAAATGTCGTTTAATATCCAGTTCGCGCTACCTCTGGAATATCACCGAAAGGAATTATAAGAGATAAATGGTTTGGTACTGAGTTACCCGAACACTCGACAGTGCGAACCTGCCGAGTGTTCGGGTAACTTTGGTACCAAACCATTTATCACTTATAATTCCCTTCGGTGATATTCCCAAGGCAGCGCGAACTGGATATTAAACGACATTTGTAGCTTAATGTCTGTATAGTATAATATATATATAAATATATATATTATGCATATATTACGTATATTTATGTGTATACATACATACATACATATACATGTATGTATATATACATAGATATACATATATATGTATATATATATATATATATATATATATATATATATATATATATATATATATATATATATATACATGTGTGCATGTGTGTAAAGCGACAATTGTCGTATGATATGGAATTCAATATCCCTTTGAAACAACTTACAACCAAAGAGATTTAATCAAAAGGAAATTATAATCGATAAATGCTTCGGTGCCGACCAAGATTTGCCGGCGCAGCGTCTCTGTCTATCGTTGCTCCTAAAGCAAAAGCTACGGTTCGAATCCTTACAAACGCAGAGGTCTTATCAGATACAATTTTATTCGGGTGTATGTTATTCCCAAGGTATAATGAATTCGATATAAAACGATGTTCGATCTTAATATTTGTGAATATAAAAAGGTCACGCGTATAATTACAAATATATAAATACAAACGCACATGCATATATATATATATATATATATATATATATATATATATATATATATATATATATATATATATATATATATATATATATATATATATATATATATATATACATATACATATATATTTATACATATATATGTGTGTGTTGTGTGTGTGACTTGTCACTTGTACTCCTGAACTTTTATATCAACAAATATTAGCTATGAATATATATATATATATATATATATATATATATATATATATATATATATATATATATATATATATATTATATATATATATATATATATATATATATATATACATATATACATACATACATACATACATATATGAATTTCTGTCGCTTTCTCTCGCTTGAGTTTTTATGTTAACAAATATTTGCCACGAATATCGTCTAAAGACGGAATTCGCTATACCTTGGGAACAACCTACACTCAGAGGGAATCATAATTAATAAGTGCTTCTGTGCTCACCGGGATTCCAACCGTGGCCTTTGATTTAGTAACAACGCAGAAGCACTTGTCAATCATGATTCCCGTTGGGTGTAAGTTATTCCCGGGGTGTGATGAATTTGATATTAAGCGATGCCTGTAGGTTAATGTTTGCATTTGCATACATATATGGATATCTATCTATCTATATATATGTATATATATATATATATATATATATATATATATATATATATATATATATATATATACATATATATATATACACAAGTGTGAACGTGTTTGAAATTAACAACATGAAGAAACAAATAATGAAAGAAATAAAGCTACTTGGCACAATGAGGTCTACTTCAAACGTTCGGGAATGATTTACAGCTGAGGTGTTGCTTCAACAATCAGTCTTCGCTCTTGTCCCCCGATTTTTGTTAGTAATATGGAAATTAATATAATTTTTACCTTTTTAGGTGGTTGGGTTATAAATCATTACAGATATCTCAGAATGTCTTAGGTAAATATGTTTATTTTACTCAGTTTCTCAAGGGTCAACCCTAGTTTTCGTTATTAGTAGGTAAGTAGGGCTGTTTTTTTTTTTTACATCTCCCATTGTCATTGTCTTTTAATACATCATCTTGTTTTTTCACACACAAGAAAATACACGTGGTTCGTTGGCCTGTTTATCCGTCAGTAACTTTCTTCGAAAGTATAATTAATTAATAATTACGGCTGATTATAACATCTTATTTTCATATTCTTTCAGCTGAAATAGAATGTTAATCGTAGAATTTATGACATGAGTAGTTTCGCTATTAACGATAGTAGTTTTGATAATTGAAATACGTGTAATTTAAAAAAAATAATATCGGTCCTTGGGGAGAAAAAAAAATTGTCGAAACATACTTGAGACAGACATGTGATAAAATAATCATGGCTTGTTTACAGATCCTTTTAGTCGTCAGCTATCTGCTTCAGACCAAATACAGTTTTGTTTGGAACAAATATAACACTTTATCTTTGCCGAATAAATCGCCTGTCTCTCATCTGTCGTCAAATATCAATTACGCTTTTGTTCATTCTCTCTTCTGAAGGCTTTCGCGGGAAATTTGAGAAGGAATATTCTATTGAACAGCGTGCGGTATTGGCACCGCTACTTAGCGGACAATCATGCATTCAGCGAACAATATTACAAACAAATTGCCGACGTAAACGATTTTCCTTGAAACGTTTGGATATCTGCGATCGATTGCAAAACAGAGAGCGTTGTATCTTTCCGATTCATTCAGAGATTCCCGGCGAAGTGCGCGCTGCTGCGACCATCATTTGGAGACCGCTATTACCGACTCACAAAAGGTGACAGTTCAAAGGCACGTTTGTGTATACATAGATATATCAGGAAGGACTGTTTACTTTAACAAAGTCCAATCTATTGTACAAGCGAGACAGGGCCTGCTCTCTGCGACATGGCGGCCAATCACGCTACATGGAACGGGGTTTGTTAGCAGCATCTTGTAAGTTCTCATTGGTTGGCGTCATTTTCTGGCGACACACTCTATATATAGTTATTAATATGCAGTCGCATAAGGACACGTATTTACGAACATCAGCGTCTGCATGCATCTTAGACTGATATTCTCTTTTAACTTGATATGTATCCGGCAAGATGTTCTTAGTTGTACTGATATGACTACTTCGTCTACTTTTACAATACAGTACTCACAACTGAATAATATATTTGAGACTCAAGATCAAGTAAACTTATTCTGCGTTTTTACACACGCATATATATATATATATATATATATATATATATATATATATATATTATATATTCTATATATATATGTAAAATATATATATATATATACTTATATATTATGTGTTTCTGTGTATATATATGTATGTAATTATGTATGGGGATTCGCAAATTTTCATTGCCGTTCAACAATAAATCCAGAGTAAGTATTCTAAGAGTATATTGTTTTTGATATCAAACTCTGATCCATTTTTTATTTGTTTCAAACGGATTATCACACTCAAGCAGAGAACGCAATACCCAAGCGGTTTTCTTCGTTCAGTTTACTCTATTTAAACGCGTTGTTCGTTCGCGATGAACAGCGAGTGTGTTGTTACTCTGCGTCCACTGATAAATTGCTCAAAATCTTTCCAAAATCTCTGACGATTAGTTTGCCGTTTGTACAAGATTCCATTGCTTCTGTAGAAGTTGCTCAATATCTTCCGGTTCATTCTGCTGACTTGGGAAAGAAGTTCCTTGTGTTTTGTTCAAGCGCATAAGTCGTTCACGGGGTCCTTGCATTTTGGTGATATTTGTCAAGCCCTTGCTTTGAAAAGGACGCCTAAATCTAGAATAAGATGAATAAAATCCACTCCGTCTTGCATCGGGCGCCGCGAAATTTTTTTCCTGTCATCACTGTTTGTATTACCGTTATGACACTTCCTCTTTTTATTATCTTCCACCTCCGCATGCTTTTTAATCATTCATATATCTGACACTGTCGATTGATTTTGCTAACAGTGGCGTTATTAAATTGATTTTTTCTTGGTATTAGATTTCAGTTATTTTCCAATTACAGTCTATGTCTCACTTCTCCGCTTTTTCCGTTATAGTCAATTGTATTAAGACTTCTTTGTAATCAAACAATTGCGGCTGTCGCTTGTCGCTGTTTTTCCGCCGCTTGGGTCACAGCCATTGTTATCAACATTTGTTATCTTTTTTTCTTTTCTTTTGCGATGTTTTCTATCCGCCTTCGGAAGAAGATTCAGTCACGAATTTGCTGCACACAACAGTGAATATCACCTCGTTTACCAACTATGTAGAAGAACGCTTACTTGTCATTGTATCATTATTTCGTTTGCGTTTTCCGAAAAATAATGAAATGTCTTAGAGATATGGTGTGATTTTATACTTATGTGCTAGTTTATTCGCTAGTATTTATATATTATCATATATATTTAAAGTATATTTATAGATAAAAATACCATGCATGCTTTTGGAACAGCGCATTCAGGATGCATAGAATTGTATGTTCCTGCTTTACATATAGAAGGAGATATCTATATCTATACACATATATATATATGTATATATGTACATATAAATTTATATGTATGTGTATATGTATTATATATGTATAAGTAGATAAATAAATATTATATATATATATATTTATACAAATGTGTATATATACATAAGTATATGTGCACACACACGTATATATATTTATATAAATGTGTATATATGTATAAGTATATATGTATATATATATACAGTATATATATATATATATATATATATATATATATATATATATATATATATATATATATATATATATATATATATATATATATATATATATATGTGTGTGTGTGTGTACTGTATATATATATAAAGGGTAGCGCCAGCGGTTTCACCCTTTGGGATTTCAGACAATATTTATGAAAATGAGGTTGTCAATCCCATTGAATGGAAGTTAACGGAGCTTATTTGCCGACTTCATCTGCCTTTTCGTGACAGTCACTCGTCCATGAAGTGATCATATCAAGCGTTGCTTAGCTTCGCCGATCAACCGGCCATTAAGCATTTTGCTAACGGCGGTATATATACAGTATATAATATATACACTATATATATTATATATAATATATATATATATATATATATATATATATATATATATATATATATATATATATATATATATATATATATATATCTCTACATAAACATTTACATATAAATATATACATATGTAAATGTTTATGTAGATATATATATATATATATATATATATATATATATATATATATATATATATATATATATATATATATATATATATATCTCTACATAAACATTTACATATAAATATATACATATGTATATATACATATACATATATGTATGGATATATATATATATATATATATATATATATATATATATATATATATATATATATATATATATATATGTGTGTGTGTGTGTGTGTGTGTGTGTAGTATATTATATATATATAATATATATATATATATATATATATATATATATATATATATATATATATATATATATATATATATATATATATATACATATACATATGATTAAAAGTCACAAATTTGCTATGATTTAATTGTAGAAGTAGTCACATATAAAATCAAACTAAAGATAAGCTATTCTACGATATTATTGCATAAGACTGATTTATATTGCCTCCGTTAAAGAGTAAAGACCTACCTCTCCAGTTCATTGGCGTAATAGCTTAGCTCAGTTTATCCATTTCCATTATTCGCATAATAAAAGAATATGAACATAATATGATCATATGACAGGGTTTAGAACTTGTAAGATAATGCAACAGATACAGATCGTTGGTTAACTAAACCAAGTTCTCACAGAAATTCAAATGCTGTGGTATATTAGAGAGCCAGAATTGGTTTAACAAAATTGTAACTATGGTACTTGAATAATGGTTTCCGTTCAGGGTATGTAGCCCACATATAAGCATATCGGTAAAACAAGGAAGAATAAGAAATGAAATACGTCTCATCTTTTGGTACGTGTCGTATTTTTTCTCGGTTTAAGGCGATTCTATCGTTATGCGGGAGCGAGCTTTAAGTACATGCATTTGTCGGGTGTTTAGTTTTAGGAAGCACAACTTACCGCAAATCAGCGACATCGATAGCATTAATGTAAAATCTTGCACACCTTTACCTATTTAAATCTCTTACTCTTTCCCTCTTACTTCCATACACATACCAGCATGTGTGTGAGCTGAGGTTTGTGTGTGTGTGTGTGTGTGTGTGTGTTAGTGCCTGTCTGCACGCGCGTGTGACACATGTGAGTGAATAGTGCAACTGGGAGGTAACTTAATTTCCCGGTAAATATACTTTTTTTGTCAAAAGATGCGCAATTATTATCGTCAAATGTATGACAACACTTTCCAGTAAAAGTGGATTGGAAACTTCCTTGTTAAGAGTACGATGGCGTAGCGTATAGGCGTAGAAGTAGTGTGCAAGCAGACAGCAGGCGTACACAAGCAGAGACGACAGCAGCAGCAGGACAGAATGCCACCAGCAGCTGCACAGCAGCAAAAGCAGGCGTCGACTGCGAGCTACTGGTAGCGTCTCTGGCGGGCACTAGGATCAGGTCTCGGGGGTCGGCTCAGTGTTATCTTGGCTGTGGGAGGGAGTACACGTGCAATCTCGCTGCTCCAGCTCGCGGCACTTTGCTTCGCACATAATCCTTGGGACTCTGTGTTTTTCGCTTCTTTCATGTGTGGCTTTGCTTTTTTCCACTTTTGAAAGCACAACGTGTTTTATTTTTTTGACTTTTGAAAGACTGGTGGAGTGAGCTTTGGCTTTTGTTGAGCTGCTGCAAGAGAAGAACCATTTTGCTACAGAAAAGTGCTACAGTGATCAGTAAGTTTTCTATAGTTTGCGGTTCAGTCATGATTCATTAGAGATATGTCATTTAGCCTGTCTTTGTAGACACCTAGACCAGTACATCCCAGTTGCATTAGTAGGTGTGAGACCCGGATATTAATGTAGTTATACCATTATCTGGAAAATGCTGTTACAAACTTAAGATCTGTAGATGCAAATGTACGTAAATAGAGGTTGTGATGAAAAGAGTTTGAGGTTTACAACTGCTGGGTGGACATGAGACTATTTCAAGCGTCCACGTTTTCCTCCTAGTGCAGTAAATGACCTTTGACAAAATCGTTATTTGATGAAATTAAACAGAAGTCGAGAACAATTGTAACCAGCTGATAAGATGGATGGGAAAGCACGAAGGGTACGTGATCTGCACGTGAAGGTACGTGAAGTAGGGCTAGGCCTATGCACCAGGATAAAGAAGGAAGAACCTAGGCTAATCCTTCATACCTTCTTTGGGACATGTCTTAGGAAAACCAATATTGGCCCCAACAGTTCGAAACGTTTATCAAATGTCCAAAATGTTTTCCAAATGTTTAGGTAATGTGCTGGCTAAGGAGATTTGTGGTAGTTAACGACCATCGGCTTATAAACGCTCATTGATTTTCCATTTCCATGCTTTGAGGCTCAATGAGTTTTTCCAAAGGCGGGCCGAAGGCGGTGAGTTGAAAGAGAGCTCTAATTACATCGAAGTCTGAATTTGCACCTGTGGAAGGAATTTCGCGAGGGGGAAGACACACGAAGTAAACCCCCCCCTTTTTTTTTGTGTTAAGATTTAAATGGAGTGAGGGGAGGGTTTTGTGATGCCTATATTGGCTAAAAAAAAACCGTCTTGTTTTCGAAATTAGCATTTAAATGAAATGGCTATGCTCAACCGTCGCTGTAGTACTATTGCTAATTTTGAAAACAACATTTAAAACTCTCAGAAGTATTTTATTCCTTAAAGTCACTCTCTAGTCGTTATAGAAAGAACCTTCGCATATCCATCTTCAAAATGCGTTTCATTCCCGTGTGAAAGGTTGAATTCCCTCTTCGTACCATTGTTACAAGGTTCTTACATAACGAACACTTACATTCTGCTCTATTAAATGATTTGTAAATTTTAGTAGAACGGTTTAATTCATTTACGTTTTAGTTAGCGAAAATTTCGCGTACGGCATAGTAAAGTGTGATGTCATGATTGTTAGTTATCAGGTATTATTATAAGTTTATTTTTCTCTAGTTAAGATGGTATAGTTTAGTCGACAAAGCGGTATCAAGTATATAACAATAAATAATGGTAGGTCTATTTTATTTCCTGAAGAAGACATTTTTTGTTAGGCATATATTCACCCGTGTGAAAATACCGAAGTGGATTTACACCGCTTACTAAAGGCCCGACAAAGCAGCATATTCCACCGTATATTCATGGAAAATGCTGTGGGAAAAGTCTTTCTATGCCAGAGCAGAAGTAACCAGGTTTTAGATCGAGAGAAATATTTCGGTGAAAGGAAGTGTTGGGAGAATTTCAAATATTGCAATGACTCGATTGAAGGAGAATTCACTTTGTAATCATTTCTGGTCAGTCGTCGTCGATTTTCTCCCAAACTCGGGTTCTCCTAAAAAAAAATGTAACAGATGAAGCTTTATGGTTCAGTCTTTTCCATATAACAGCAGGGCTCAATTGCGTTCTGTTAGCCACAGATACTGAGACGAAAATTACTGACCTTTATAGAATTGTGAGAATGCACTCCATATGGTGAAAGCGATGTATATCCATAAAAAAGTGATGTGGGTGGCGAATATTTTTGAAATGTTTTTTAAAAGATGTGCAATGTTGAGGCTAATGTAATTTTGTTTTTGTCCATTTCGGGAGCCTACCTTTTATTTCATATTTTCGATTTCGTCTTTTGCCTGAGAGGTAAAACTCGAAAATGCCTCGTTACTCACCTGTATTTTAACTAGTATGCTTCCGGATAAGTTTTTTTCCTTGTTTTTTTTAATTTTCTAGTTAGACTTTAGCTAGGCCTATGGATTATTTCTTGTTGAATTGATAAAAACTAATTTTTATTATGTGAGGTGTCTACTGTCAGTGAGGAAATGTTTATAACATTTTTTGTTCCTATATTTATGTGTAAGTTATTGTTTATTACCGTAGTAATTTGCGAATCGTACATTTTCAAAGATCCCTGAATCAACATCTTTAATTGTTCTTCCATTAACGTCGATTTTAAGTCCTTGTCAGTTGTAAGAGGCCTCCAGTGAGGATGAAATTCAGCTAAAATACTTCATGTGGTCCCTAATGCCCCAAAACTTATCTGAGTTTTGAATATCAGTGATAAATGTTTTGCTGTTTATGTTGTGTGCATTCTTTGAAAATATATTAATTGGACTGGAATCTTAAAATCCAGGGGAAATGTCTAGGCCTAACTCACCAAAAAACTGTCAAACGATTCTTTAGTCTTGGGAAGTTGTTAAAGACTCATAGCTCGTCTAAGTTTGTCGGGATGAGATACATCAACTTTTAAATTGCCAATGATTTACGTTATCCTATTAAAGATATCATTTGCAAGACGCGGAGGCTCGCTCAAATCAATAAACCTTACACGAATCCTTCCGGAATCTTTCGAATTTAATATAAACAGACAAAAGGCGTCTTTTGACAAACTTTTGTTTCAGAAGGAATCTCTCTCTCTCTCTCTCTCTCTCTCTCTCTCTCTCTCTCTCTCTCTCTCTCTCTCTCTCTCTCTCTCTCTTGTAGTTCAGTATGCGTTTCCCAAGATATGCTCATAGGGTGACAATCGTTATCACACTTACTCCAGACCGAATGAAATCGAATTCGTAGATGCTGAATAAAGGTGTTTTTTAAGAAAAAAAAAAATATTCAGAGGTCGAACTTGAGCATATGGAGACGGGTACAGGAGAGATTACGTGTGAAAACAATGTTTTAGGCTGCAAGGGGTCGGCAACCCCGGACGTAAGTGCCACAGTTGGCAACGGAAGAGCTTTTTGATGGCATCCTGCAATTCACATGGTATTTGTCAATTATTCCTGAGCATTTTCACATTTTTCAGTAATTGCATTGCATATTCATTTTATTTTATTTACTGTGTAACAGGTGCATTCATTTCACTACTGACTAATATTCATTGGAAATGTTGCGATGTCTGTTTAGGGGGAAGAATGGCTGGCACGCGTGGGTTGTCTTGTAGGTCTGAATAGTGTGTTTCATGGTGCCCGGGGAAGTAGAGCGGCGAAGAAAACAATAAAAAAAGGGTTTCGTTCGAAACTTTTTTTATTTCTTTCAAAGAAACGCAGCCGCATTTTCAATCTGTGTCTTTCTTCGAATCTTGACAACGAACGAAATTCTCTTATCATGGGTCATTGTCTGTTGGTCATCTAGTCTGTTTCCCCGCAGTAAGTGCAGTGATATCTCCCCATACAGCCTTATGCCCCGTCTTTAGGGATTTGCATTTAGCCAGCTGTAGTATTTATTTTTTGTTTGCTTTCCGGTTGTCAGAGTACTTTTTGCATTACATATAAGTAAATTCTGTACACTGCATTTCTTTTATACATGTCAAACGAATCTGTGGGGGATATTATTAACATTAAGGTAATCCCATGCATGGGGTTAGCTTTCGACTGGACTCACCGTAACAGTAAATGAATATGACTTGTTCTAGAAATCTGCCAAGAGACAACGTCGCACGAGCACGTTCTCTGACTCTTTTAGCCTTTTGCTGCCAAACTTTTTACCAAGGAACCCAAATTTGTTTATATTTAAGTGTAACACCGAAGTCCCGCATGCTCGTTAAGGTGGCATTACCAGGTGCAGACTTTTGTGACTTTAATTTTGCTACCAGTACTAAGTTTGGCGGTAAGGTGCCAGGAAATATCTCTTGTGACACCGTGGCAGGGTGAGAGACGAAGGTACCCACTGAGTTGCAGGTTGCATCTTTCTCTGTTGATACAGGTGACAAGGCTATTGTTTACACTTGCAAAGGGCCAGCCATTTAGATCGCTTTTACTCTTAGAGAAGAATCCTTTTCAGATAAGCGAAAACGTTTGACAATTACTCGTTTGATTTTTAAGATACCCTTGAACATTGCATATAAAGAAGAAGCCCTTGAACATCGAATACAGGATTGCCTATAACAAGGAAGTCGTTGAAGATCGCTGAGTCTTGCTTCTCATAAGAAATGTCTTTTAAAATCGCCTTCAGGATTTCTTTTGTCTTTGAAGCCGTATAAGTTCGCATTTGGTATAGGTTATAAGACGAAAATCCTTATTATTACCTCAAGCACTGCCTAAAGCGAATAAGCCACTTAATATCGCCTATAACAATGAAACCATTTAAGACGGCAATAAGCATTGTCTATAGCACCCTTTGAAATGGCCTTGCCCATTGCCTTTGACGATGATGTCATTTAGGATCACCGGAAACATACAATGTTGACGTCATTGACGATCCCCTTTAGATTTCCCCATAATGATGAAGTAAATTTAGAATCTTAGAAGCCACACGCAAGTCATCCTAGATTTGGCAAATTACGCAGTGGTGAAGCCTGCATCATTTCCAGTAAAAAAATTAAGTTGCATAAAACGACGAGGCATCAAAGTGGTATTGACTAACGTGTGTAATGATTAAGCTTTTTTACAAGGTTTACTCTCGTCATGGGGAATTGACTGCTTAATTGATGTTGTACATGACAAAAGAAAAAAAAATTAAGAAAGGAACTGAAAATCCCTTCTGACTTTATTAGTAAAAATAATATATGCGATGAAAAAACGGTGGGTGATCGCTGTGGCCGTTATAAGAAAAGATTTTGACATGTTGGGACATTTCAGTACATACGATTCAGTATCTATTCAAGATAGCTTTTGGTAAATATTATAGGTATGAAATCTGTAAGATTATTTATGCATATTACATATAATATATTGTTATTTAATTTCACATTAATTGCTGTACATAATTGCCCTCATTCAAGAGCTTCACTTGTTGGGCTACGGATGGTTATTTACCAACTTGATAACGTCATGGCAATGTAGGTTTTATGGTGACAAAGCAATTTAAGAAAACCTTGTAGAATCATAAAATTTTTTAGTTTCACGCTTAATTCGGTCATCAGTTCTGATGGTTTAGCAGTTATGTATACATAATAATTGCATATTTTTACATTAAAATCCCATTAGCCATTGCATGTCGGAGTCATTCGAGATCGGCTTTGGAATAGGAAGTTACTTAAATATGGATCCAAGTAAGATAGTCCTCTGCATTTTATATATTTCGTTCATTCATACAGGTAAAGCTTGGATGAATGTCGTATAGCTTTTAATTAGACCTTAAACTAATTCCGGCATGATGGGGGAAGTTTATGGCATGAGCATTATGTGTTGTAGGTGATCCTAGATGATATCATCGGTAGAGCTGTGGTATGAGCATTATGTGTTGTAGGTGATCCTAGATGATATCATCGGTAGAGCTGTGGTATAAACAGTGCTTAATGAAATCTTATATGGAATCATCGTGTGGGCAGTCGTTGAAGTGATAAATAAAGACTTTTTCCATATAACCTATACATACAGCGGTATGCAGGTCAATCATTGTGGTATAAACCCATGAAAGTGTCAGATATTCCGAAAAAAAGCTTAGTTTGATGGTCTATTCTGTTAGTTCATTGGATTTGTCCAACATTTAGATTTTTAATGATTATTTGCTGCAGAAGGATATAGATTTACAATTAATTGTCAGAGTATTCAATGTTTTGTGCCTTAAGTAAAAATAAAGCGTATTTACTTTGCATACACACAAATATAAATGCGTGTATGTATGCATGTATGTATATATATGTATAATTATATATAAATGTTTATATATATATATATATATATATATATATATATATATATATATATATATATATATATATATATATATATATATATATATATATATATATATATATATATATATATACACAGACGCACACACACATCACAACTACATTTGCTGTAGACATAAAAGAAACCGCTTATGCGTATATTGATTATCCATGGAGAAAGGGTAAAAATATTGTCCGTAACGGTTTCCTACTAAGCTACAGCATTACTCGAAACACCCAGTATACGTCATAATACATTATTCGCGTTGCTTTCACGAAGAGCTCTTCAAATATTCATCGGTGCCATTCGCGTAGCTATTGTTGTAGTCATTTCCTTGCGGAGCTAAAGCGCTATGGAGTCGTTATCTCATTCTGGCCTGGAATTTTTCAGTGTTAAAAGGTCATATAGAAGAGACGATCGTGGTACACACAAAGAACTTTTGAGAATTCGTAATGCTAATGCTAATCGTCATTACGAAATGGTAAGTTTAGGGACTCGTTTGAGAAAGGATAAGAATGACTTAAACAGTGAATAATACGTTGTTTTGCGTAACTTCTCATCTTGCCATCCATGATCCATGCGTAGCCTATATAGTATAAACACGAAATATATATATATATATATATATATATATATATATATATATATATATATATATATATATATATATATATATATATATATATAATGGTACAGAAAGCAAGTCTCAAAGAGATTATTCACACAAAAGCTTGTATTAATGCCTAATTTTACTCATTCTATTGAGAGGGGTCGGAATCGCAGCCATGCACCAAGGAATGAATAATTTGATTTAGGTAGTAGGTGATAATATCCTTAAAGTATGATGCCAATGAAAAGTTACAGGCTTGAAATAATAATCACTATTAAAAGTGTAAGGTTCTATCGGATGTTACCCCTTCATATATATATATATATATATATATATATATATATATATATATATATATATATATATATATATATATATATATATATACTGTATACATACATATATATATATATTATATGTGTACTGTATATATAGTAAACGTATTTTGCGTGGGAAAGTTAGATTAAAGAGTGGTTAGAATAAGGGTGCCATAATGTCCTGGAGAGGGGAGATTGAAACCCACATCATAGGGATTTATGAAGCCGGGAAATACTAGTGAGAGGTAGAATTTTGCACATGGGTCTTATCCGTTCGTCTTTACAATGATGAAAATGACAGTGTACACCGTCATCTCTATATTTTAACACATTATTCCTAAAGAACCCGCTAAAAATTAAAAATGCACGCCATCAGCGTGTTTACTAGCTGTAGTTTAATTATATTATTGCGGCTGAATTGTATTTACAAGTAAATTGTTAGAGTACTCAATGTTTTGTGCTTGTAGTGAAAATAAAGCGCAATTTCACAAATTTAAATATATGCACTCACAAATTTAAATATATGTATGTATATATATATATATATATATATATATATATATATATATATATATATATATATATATATATATAGGCCTATATTTGAAATGAAGATTGATTTTTAATGTATTACAGATTTCTATCAAAACCTTCCGTGTTCTTCAACTTATATGGTTGTTTAGAAGCTCTGCATTCTGTTACCGCAAACAAACGCTTTCACGTCATATTTCCTCGGATGCAGGGCAACCAGCGCTGAGATGCATTGGTTCATTGTCACCCTAAATGGAGTACGCTTAACGTTATTGCATAAGGACATTGCATTCTGTTCATTTTGTTTATGTTTGACATGCTTCCCTTTGCTTCTGTTACTTCTTATGTTAAGCCATTTAAGGACCCGCTTACGATGTTCTAGTCACATATCGCCAATGTCTCTTTCTCCATTGTTCTCTGCCAAAAACGAAAAAATAAAAAAATGAGAAGAAGATATTCCTTAAGCATTCCAAGAATGTGAAGCCAGAGCTGGTTATTGCTTTCTGTCACAAAATATGAAAGGAATTTTGAAGGAAAATGACACTGGAATCGAGCCCGTGATATTCAAAAGTAAGATTTTTCAAGGTATTCCCGGCATTATACAGCCATCTTATTCTCATAACTACATGCGATGTTTACTGTTGTATGTAAAACATATTTTCATATGTGTATGAAAACAAACACACCAACGCAAATATATATATATATATATATATATATATATATATATATATATATATATATATATATATATATATAGACTATCATCTCAGCCCAACCTCACCTTTTATAACCTTTTTTCTTGAAAGATCAATCTTTGATCTGTTGACCTAATTAGTAAATCAAGGTGGAAAAGGTATGGGACTAGGAACCACATCAACCTAAAATTATCAAAAACAGGATGGGTCAAGCCCTGTGGTGTTTAGTGAAAATATATATATATATATATATATATATATATATATATATATATATATATATATATATATATATATATATATATATATATATATATATATATATACTGTATATATATATATATATATATATATATATATATATATATAGAGAGAGAGAGAGAGAGAGAGAGAGAGAGAGAGAGAGAGAGTTGGCTTTGATGTATGTAATATCACATTTTTATTCTCAAAGCTACCGTACATTCATAAATATCCAGTAGGTGCGAAATGGCACAAGAAGATAAAACTCCGCTGGGGCGGGGGTGTGATTCCGGGAAGGGGAGCCAGGAATATTTATTATGTAGTTTTGAATGATTAGCATGAATGCTGGCACGATCGTACGATTGATAGGAGTGGGTTTTGTTTGTGCGTGTATACCGCGAGGAAGACCCGCTTTTCCCTCTTCGCACCCATTACCTCCAACACATACAGGTGTACAGACACTAGCGCACACACATACACGCAGACATACTTGGGTAAAAGAGTGTGGGCGCTCCTACATGAACCTCGACGTCCGTAACAAGAAAGAACTAGAGCAGAGATCGACAGCAACAAGCATTCGGAAGAATCTCTCTCTCTCTCTGTCGTCAGAAATTTCGTAGCTACGGCCTGATATCTTCTTAATACAGGCTCTGGCGGAGTGAGTAAACTCTTACCGATGAATATATATTATTAAAATTTATGGATCTTTTCATACATTAATATCTATTTGGTGTGGTAATAAATAAATCTCTCGACGCTACGGCATAGACGAAGCTTTGAATAATTTGACAGGTTAGGCAATTATTGGCACGAGTTAAGTAAACTAAGAATGTTTGTTGCTCCTTTTTTGCTCCATACATGTTGTCTCCTTGCGGTTTTTGGCTGTGAGTGAGACACCTGTCTCTTATCGTTAGCCATCGCATTTGATGTTGGTTTAGGCCAGGCTATTTTAATTTTATTGTCATGTTTAATAAGATTTTCAAGCAGATGGAAATTTTTTTAATAGTGTTTTACGTTCGATTTGTGGGATTTTCATATTTCGTTCTTATTATTTGTGCTATATTAGTTTTTTTTTTTAGTGTTTCCTTGCGGAGTCGGGTCTAGGGAATTTAATTTGTTAGCGATTTTGTATTATGGAATTGCCCCTTCGATAACAATTTTATTCACTGGGCGGCTTTGTATGTTGAATCTTTCATTCCATTCGTCGCAAGGCTTTGGTATTCTCTTCAGAAAACTTTTTCTGGCAAAGACCCACTCTGAAGAGTGATCCTTGTCTAAGATTAGGTCTGATTTTTTTGCTGAATCTTTATTCTCCGTAATTTTCATGTAAGCCTGAACTTCGTAAGCGCAAGGAAAGGTCAACCCCGTTAACATTGATAAATAAAAATTATATAGCGGTGAGAAAGGTCAGCCCGTTACCATTGATAAATAAAAATTATATATATAACGTTGGTCAACTTACTTTGTTTTTCTCGTTGACAATAAATTAGTATAAGATAGCAATAGAAAAATAAAGGGATAAAAATATCTAACATGGTATGAAGGAAAGGTATTTTATTTTACAATGAATTATTTAACCCAAGGGAACCAATCCCATAGGTTGCATACCACATGGGAGACTGGCTTTTAACTTGAGCGTCAAGATCTAACGCATCAGCATGAGAGATTTCAGATGGTGATTGAAACTCTATTGGCGCGAAATTCCCGGTCATGTAAATTGCCCTAAACGGATTAGAGGCCAAGTCTCCCACATCACTTGAGTGTCGCGCTAAGGCAAGCTAAGAGCAAACATATTTACGACCGGCGCATCTCTTATCGTTTTGAAAACATCACAGGGCAGTTAACATCGTGATCCAACATCTGTGTCCTTAGAAAACACCACAATCTCGTTAGTGTCGTTATATCGGCCATATAGTTTTTTTTTCAGTTGTCTTTTTGATGTTCGCTCGATTAAGAATTTAGTGTTTGAAGGAGGCAACAAGAAGCTTCAGAGGAAGGGAGTAAAGGGACTGGGGAAATGAATGGGTGTGAAGCTGATAAATGATCTGATGCTCTGACAGTATGCAGGAGAGAGAGAGAGAGAGAGAGAGAGAGAGAGAGAGAGAGAGAGAGAGAGAGAGAGATGATGATGATGATGATAATGATGAAACTCGCTGGTATTTGTGTTAGTGCCTTTATTGATATAGGAGTTGTTATAGAAGGAAAGAAATAATATTTAACGGAGATGGGAATAACATGGCAATTAACGAAAGTAAATAAAAAACAATAAGGATAAATGAAGTACAAAAGAGATAAAGAACATGGAAAAATGATGAATAGTTAATGTGATGGATTTACCAAAATTTTAAATGTGAAGTATGTTTTGTAGAACGAGTACGGTTAAGTAAAAGATAAATATTTTATTTTGAATAACGCATATATATAAATATATATACACACCTGTCTCATTTTACCTTCCTTCTGTTGGATAGACGACTGATAGTGACTCAGTACCAGTTAAGGAGCTCCTAAATCTTCTGGCATTGTTATCTTCTTGTTCACCTTGTGTTTTATCAAACATTCAGTGTTTTCCAATTTGTGAATATCTATGCTTTCAGCTACAGGCGAGTTGAGATTATATTTACTATATATATATATATATATATATATATATATATATATATATATATATATATATATATATATATATATATATATATATATATATATACATATCATCGGAATAGACTGTCACCTACGATAGAATAAAGATATGTGTTGATGAGCGGAATATTACATAGTTACATGGTTAGGGAATCCGAAGAATTTTCGACCAGCAAAGCAAACCGCAGCTGTTACGTTACCTTCTTTCTGTGGGACGATAATTATGCCTGTAATGCTAGTCTTGCTTGTATAGAGAATGCGAGAGTTGAGGCTGTATGTTATTAACGATGATAATCCACAATAATAACTCAAGATTCAAGGTCTAATGAAAATACAACACCCCACAGTTCTACGGAAGTGTGTATCTGTTTTCATTGCTCTCTCTCTCTCTCTCTCTCTCTCTCTCTCTCTCTCTCTCTCTCTCAGAGAGAGAGAGAGATTTTATCATATTTAGAGATTCTGGTAAAAAAAATAAACATATGTACCAATTTTCCTTAAAATTCAAATAAAGCAAAAGCCATACACAGAGAACCGCGGATGCCATAGCGCACTTCCTACCCAAGAAAAGTAAACAATGAATTTAGAGGCAATGAAAACTGATACACATTTCCGTAGAATTGTGAGCTTTGTATTTTCATTAGACCTTGAATCTTGAGTTATTATTGTGGATTATCATCGTTAATAACATACAGCCTCAACTCTCGGTGCAAAACCACGCATTCTCTATACACGCAAGACTTGCATTATACGCATAATTATCGTCCCACACAAAGAAGGCAACAGCTGTGGTTTGCTTTGCTGGTCGAAAATTCTTCGGTTCCCCTAACCATGTAACTGTGACTGTAATATTCTGCTTAACAACGC
>NC_089744.1:58476598-58516598 GCF_040412425.1 Macrobrachium rosenbergii
ATATATATATATATATAATATATATATATATTATATATATATATATATATATATATATATGTATATTGTGTGTATAATTGCATACATATTATTCAAATACGTGAGTTCATGTATATACAGTAATATATAATTATTGTGTGTGTGTTTCATTAAGAAATACGTGAGTTCATGTCTAGAAGTACATAACGTTATAATTATTCGGTAAAATTCAATAAGACATCGTCATTGACCTAGCAGTGAAATTCACTATGTTAAACTATAGATCGATATATATATATATATATATATATATATATATATATATATATATATATATATATGTATATATATATATATATATATATATATATATATATATATATATATATATATATATATATATATATATATATATATATGATCTATATAGGTCAATTGAAATTAAATAATATCAAGTGTTATTCTACTCATTGTAGATTTTATTGAAATATTTATGGATTGCGAGGCTTCTGTCTGCAAATAATTAGGAAAAGTTATGTATTTCTAATTTTACTAGAACAACGCTTGTTGCCAAGTACCGGGTATTATACTAGCTATTTGCAGATTTGTTCCGTAAGTTGTTTAACATTGTGCTCTGAATTGAATGAAGAACTATAACGTCGTAATAAACACCAATGGTACCCAATACAGAATAAAGATGAAATTCGGCTGTTGAATATTATTTGTAGTAGGCCTATATTTATTAACAATCATTCTCTACTCTTGGGGTTGCTCAATCTGCTTTCGTTTTATTTGATAAACAACTTTAATTTTTATTGAATGCCTGTTCCATTTAATATCCGTAATTACATTATAGATGAAATTGTATGGAAATTCAACGTTAATTTTAATTGCTTCTCGCTGTTCATTCTTTATCGCTGTCTTGGTGTCTTCATCGCAGTTATGGTTTCTCTCTTGTTACCACGAGCTACTTAAGTTGATTACTATATTTTTATGCTGCTTCTTCATTGTCGTTCTTTTTATATGCTGTTGATATTATGATTCTGTGTACTTGATATACCCGAAATTCCTTGTCCCCTAGAATTCATTGTGGAGATGTTTAGATAGATGGATAGGTATTCTTGGTTAAGCACTGATTATTACATTAGTTGAAATCGTTAGGAATTAAGGCTATAAATGGACAATTCCTATGATTGTGTGTACATAAGAAAATGCACAAAATATAGTATTGACAATAACACATGTCCAGTAAAGCAATTCTTATTTTTTATAGAATTTGAAACTACTGGAGCATTGTCATCTCAAACAATTATTATTATTATTATTATTATTATTATTATTATTATTATTATTATTATTATTATTATTATTCAGGAGATGAACCCTATTCATATGGAACAAGCCCACAGGGGCCACTGACTTGAAATTCAAGCTTCCAAAGAATATGGCGTTCACTCGAAAGAAGCAACTTAACTTGGAAGTTGATCATTCATGATTCATTCTTGTGGAAGTTGACAAAGCACATTAATATTTAATAGTCATTTTTGCGAGAGATAACCCAACACATTCTTGATTCATTCTCGCAAAAGCCAACTCAGCACCTCCTTATTTTCTTCATTCTTCCTCGCAAACGCGTAGAGTACCATCATTCTTGGTTCATTGACTCGACTTGCTGCGCCCATGGTGCATGCAATCTCATATCAGTGTTCAGTCTTGGCGTTTTTACACTTCTTCTATAACTTTGGGTTGATTTCACGTCGCGTGTTTTGGTGCGCGCGTCTGGGTTGTTGTCCGGATCGCATTTCCGGCTCACTTCAACAACAAGCCAATTTCGTGTAATGCCTTGCGTCTTGGGATGCTTCCCGCTTACTCCCAGATTTCGCAGATTTATGTCTCGTCTTGAGGAACTTTTTATTTTGATGAAATTGTTTCATCTTTGCCCCACTGCGTCAGTTATCATTTTTTATTTTGACGTCCTCAGTACCTCACTGTGTGTGTCTAAACGAATTATGAATACTGATGTTTTCTGGCATAATAATAGTGTCAGTTTCCTCTCATTGTCTACTGTGAATCCCAGAATTCGAATGAAAAGGTATACCTAATATAAATTTTTCTTAGAAAATTTTATTTACCAATAGAAATAACAAGATTATAACGCATCTCTAAAGGTCGAAGGATAGTCTCCTTATGAACTTACGTTCGTTAAATTCTTCATGAGGTACAAATTCGAAATAAAGAAATAACATGGAATATTATTGTATACCTTTGATTATAATTCGATACGTCCAGACTTTGGGACGAGGAGTGAAATCTACGGAAATCAAATTACTTTTCTAAATTTTTATTATCACCTATCTTAAATTAATCGCTTTAATACTGTGCAGTAGCATAACACTTGATGAAAAACGTCATGTCGTTCCACTTGATTTTACACAGTTCTCCAGTTTAGTATATCAAAATAAGCAACCATCTCTTGAAGAAAAACATATACAGTTGTGTTCTTGATAACACCATCAATAACTCCCTGACGTTATTGTGTTGTATATTTTGTTATGGAGGAAGGAGAGATGGGGGCGCTTCTTGGTAAGGCAGGGAACCCAAGTCGGGTTAAAGTGAATATCATTATGATTCACCCCACTTCATAAACGCAACAATGTCTTCTTTACGTATTTCTGACGTATACTTCAGGGTAAGATTAAGAAACACGTAAATATATAGATATTTTTGATGATGGTCGACGTTTTTATTAATAACGATTTCACCGATATACGGTTCAGAAGAGAAGAAGTAAAACAACTTCGACGACGGATGGAAATTTCAAACTCCGAGATTTGATAAATCTTGCATCCTCAACTGAAAGAAATATAGACTGGAATCTCCCAACAGCTAAACTTTTACCATTTAAGATGCTCAACAAAGGGCACATTAAATATTTAAGTGTAAATGCCTGGAGGCACGAGGCAACCCTTAAAGTGGAGAGAGAGAGAGAGAGAGAGTTTTGCCGGTATTTGTCGTGTAAGCGACGATCTGAACCGGCAGATGTCTTCGTCTCACGTACTATATAGGATCGGATGCTACAAAATAATTTTCGATGAAGCTCGATTAAATTCTGATGCTCCCGAATGTTCTCGCATAATATCAGGAGTCGCAAATTTCACATTCATAATCGTAAATTCATTTTGTTTAACGTTTTATCCACATATATATGTATTTCATAATCGTAAGGTAATTTTTTTAATGTTTTCATCTCTATGTATGTATGTATGTTTATGTATATATGTATGTACGTATATATATGTATGTATATGTGTGTGGATATATATAAATGGATTAGACCTTAGTCTCCACAAGGAATGTTTGTGGTTTCAGGAGGGTATGAATAGACAATAAATCATTGTGTGCAGTTGCAGTGCCAAAGGGCAGATTGTCCATTGAAATACAGGAGGATGGATAAGGTATGAAAGAGGAAAACAGGGGAGACAAATAACGTAAAATGTCGGAAAATCTTGTTGTACATGGAAGTAAATGCGGAGATTTAATGAGCAAATGGATCTTAGAGTGAGGATTACAAACTGAGAGATGTGTGAAGAGAAGGTAGTACCGCTTCGTTGGCCTTTTGCTATTTTGAAGAATTGTTGAATGTGCGAGACAGAACAGAAGCAGAGCTGAATGACTGAAGTGGAATGGGTTAAGGTAGGTATGAGATTGCTTATGGAAGTGGTTGTTAAGGACGTATGGGTGCCAGGAGTGGATGGGTTAACAAGTGAATTTCTGTGTTACAGTGGTGAAGGTGTAATTGAGGGCTGAGAATTGCGATTATCTAATCAATGTCCATTTTCTATTTAAGTGAATTGTGATCTTCGTAAACTGATATAAAGACGTCTTGTGTTAGTTGACCCATGATATTTACTTAATACTCTAAAGATAACTAGTAAAACATTTTCACGTTGTTTTATAAAGCTTATGAAGACCTTAAATTTAGTTTTGATAAGACTTGTTTAAACAAACAGATCTTTACGCGGAAGATACATTTATTAGAATTGTTGACATAAGGTTGAAGTTGTTTATGAACACTCATTACTTTGAATATGTGTTTTTGATCTTCTGTCGTCAGTTCATACAGATAGTTTTCGGCAAACGGATGGATCCAAGTGATGGTTTTTGCTTGGGTTTTTTCTTAACGTTATTTTATCGAAAGACGCGAAATTTATGGAAATAGCACTTGTTGCAAAATACAACAGAAAAAGCCATTATTTGAAGTTATATAGAGCGAATTGGAGGGTTGTTTACAAAATTGACCGAGAAATTCCTTCTCCAACTGAGCTTCGGAACAGCTTCCTTGCTCCCGTGTTCTCTTGATTCTCAGAAGCTGCCATCTTTTAGAGGCAGGTTAGCCCACCCTGACTTTTTTCTCCCTGGCCCCAACCACCTTTTTCCCTCAGTTTTTGGCCAGGAGAAGACATTACCTCTTCTTTCTGGGTTAACCGTCGCTGAATTTTCTTGTCCTTAGAATAAGATCGTAAATAAAATTCATTATAAACTGTGTATGATGAGTGTAGCATACACGTACATATGCAAATTCTCTCACACGGGTACACACACACAGTGTATGTATGTATGTATGTATGTCTGTATGAATATATTGGTCCTACGCGTTATTTCCTTTCAGAGGGGATGACGTCAGGTGGTTCCTTAGCAAGTCCTCAGGGATGTGGTTACTAGCCCTAGGCCTTTTTGTCTTTAACCAGCAGAGATTAATACATATTCACAGCTATGTTGCCGATTTTTTCCTTGTGGCAGTTGATATATGCTAGGTGGCAGATATGAGCGCTTGCCATATAGGCTATTCATTGTGTTCCCCCAGGGGAGGGAATAAACTTGAGCCCGTCTGTTGAAAAGTCCATTGTACCCATTTGTAGATTATTGCTGTTGAAATTTTCACAAGGTGGATGAATATATCGTGATCACGCGGTGACGCAAAAATCCGTAATTAAGTACTTTTCCCTTATAAAAATAGCGCTACTAAGGGTATTTTAACGTTAACTCAGAACAACCCCAAAAATTATAATTCATGAGTAGACGAAATGCACACACACATACACGTACATACATACATACATACATACATACATACATACATACATACATACTTAAATACATACAAACATTGTGTGTGTATATATATATATATATATATATATATGTATAGGCTATATTGTGTATGTGTGTGTGTGTATGTATTGTAATACCGTTTGCAGAATGCTTTGCTCTGTGTCTGTAGCACAGCAACCTATGTAATTTCCATTTACCTCTTAACACATTTATGTTTGGAAGCCTGTTACATAATCCACAATCGCATGAATGACATGCCGTTTTGCACGCAATGTTTTCATCAAGAAAATTGGAGGAATGTTGTGTGTAAACAATGATGTGAATGACTGAATTTTAGGCAGAGTGACAAGGTCTGTGTTGCGTTCAGAAGGAAAGGAATATTGATTTAAATCCGTCTTTTGTGGACAAGCAGTTTTTCTCATTATGAGGCAAAAGCACCGCGGCTGTTGCGTGTTTAAAGAACATAACCGGTTACGAAACGAGAACGTTTTATTGGTTATTGTCCTTCCCAACCTCAAAGACGTCGACCTCCCGTGATTGCTTCTATTCTCGGTTAAACGAACACAACCTCATTCCTCAAAGGGATGCAACCGCCAGGTCAGAAAACCATTAGGATCCCACTGAACGGTCTGTATTCATGATGATAAAGTTTTTTCTTTACGTTATTGTTGGTTATTTAAATTACATGCGTTTAAAAGCTTAAGACATACGTGGAGACATTATATTAATTAATATCGATTACTTTTTGGGGGGGATAATTATCGGTGTTCCGGGTGGAAGAATGGAGATCAGGTAACTTGCGATTATGGATTAGATATTTTGGATGATTTTTTTGTGACAGTTGACATGTGCAAGGATGCTGTTAGGATTGCTTGTCGTATATTCATTGCTATTACACAGCAATTAAAATAGTTAAATTCTCATCCCTTGAATTAACTTTTATACAAAAAATATTTTTTGCCTCCTGATGTTCTTTTATCATGATTAATGTAACGAGCGCATTATCATGCAGCTCTAAAGGGACTAAGAATGCAGTAAGATGACTGCCATGTTCCTTGCTGCATGGAGTGGGTATGTTTCTATATTACTATTCGAAGAACATGGGAAAGCCAGTTCATGGCAGTGGTGCAAGGTACAAAAGGATTATTCATCTTCATTACTTTGTTTTTGCCTAATGTTTTTCCGGCGAAGGGTAGATTTTTAAAGCTAATTTCAGCTCGTCTTCATGGCTTTTAATTTAAGTTTTTTCTCTTTTGAAATCACACTAAATTGAATGTCCTAGCATGAAAACTAAGTTTACACGGACCGATCAATATATATATATATATATATATATATATATATATATATATATATATATATATATATATATATATATACACACACACATACATACTGTATATATATCTATAGCAAGTTTTCCGTAGAGGTTCATCAAGTTGTTTTTCGTATTTTCCCCAACTTTTAGCTCTGCTATAGCTGATATTGAAAGCATTAAACGATTATAATTGCAAATATAATTTACTATTGGTTTTGTTGGTGAAAATAAAAATATCCATATCTGATGTATTTTCAGCGAGAATCTAGGGTTGGTTAACTTCAACTCATAATTGTTACATCTTATTTATTTTTAATTTTTTTGTAAACAATATTTAGCTTTACCTTGACACCCAACTAAGTATCGGAGCATGAACACTAACTATACACGGACTGGTCAGTAAGTTATATAGTCAGGTATAACAAACGCACTCGCGAGAGATAGGTGCACCGCAGAGATGTTTAATTGATACATATTACGTTATGTTTAGCAAAACTGCCTTTGTTATTCCTAAGCTTATTCGTGTAAATGGTTTTTAAATAG
The DNA here is from genome assembly GCF_040412425.1 of Macrobrachium rosenbergii. NCBI lineage: Eukaryota > Metazoa > Arthropoda > Malacostraca > Decapoda > Palaemonidae > Macrobrachium > Macrobrachium rosenbergii. The sequence goes on from NC_089744.1 coordinate 58,483,551, forward strand.
CTGGTGTTTCATTAAGCTTTATGAAGTCAGTTTTAAAAGCTTATCGCTCATGCAGCCAAAATGTAAATTTTCAGAAGTGTCAGGTACTGAACAGACCACCAACTGTATTGTAATGTATAATACATCGTATACCCTACTTGTTATGCGGTGCATAGGCTATATAGTCTAAAAGCATAATAGATCTAAAGCTTAATAGAAAATAATAGTTTCATTTAATACAATTAAACAGATTGATTATAGATTGGCGTGACATTGTTAAGTGAGCAATTTAATGCGTAAGGAAAGACGTTAATTACGCTCTTACAATCAGTTAAATTGACGTTTATGTTGTGCATTAGGTAATTATTAAACATTAAATATTTTTAATTGAAACTTAATTATTGTTTTGAACATCCAGTGAGGAACTTATGAAGACTCATTTTATCTGTGTTCTTCTCTATTTAATCAATAATGTTAACGTAATAACATTCAGGTAACGGGTTATCATTTCCTTTCCAGAGAACGATTGCTTTCGAATCGCGTCCTTCCAGGAAAATTCCAGGAAAATTTATTAACATCGCATAGAGTATTTTTCTGTTCATTTAGTTAGCGTTCGTTTTCAACGAAATCTCCTGGGATGAAGACAATATAAATAGGAGCATCCGAGTCTAATTTGTAATTATTGCCACGATTTGCGAAGTGTGCCCAAAGGGGTCCTCGGTAAAATACGCGATATATTACTGAATAGCATTTTGAAAGATCACTGGGAGGATGGTGTTGAATTTTAGACCAAGTGAATTATATCGGTGAAAACATTTTGCCACCAGGAAAAAAAAAGTACTGGCAAACACATTTTGAATGGAAGCAAAATGACGGGTACCGGTATACATTTTTTTTTTTTTCGTTTTAAATTTTAGTTTAGTTTGCAAGTCTAAGATACCGGCCTTTTCTGGATGAAAATTCATCACTGCTCAATTTGAAGAAATACATTTCACTTATTCATAACCTAAAGATTTCTGTCTTTTCATGTGTGAAAATTATGATGTTTTTCTTCGTAAGATCCTGACAGAAGTCTTCTGGTTATCAAAGTATTTTGTAGTGGAACAAGTTTATATTGGAGTGCGTCGCAACCAATATTAGTTACTCTCATATAAGAGAAGCAGCCACAGATTAGTCTTAAGAGTAAGCCGAGAAGGTGAACATGTTATTGGTATTAATTGTTTCGAAGTAATGTACACAATGGTTTGAGTATGACTTTAACGATCACTATATTGACTGATTTAGTAGCTTCAGATACGACTGACATTTTGTGGAGGTCTCTTAAGAAAAAAAAGGTAATAAAGTAAATCAGTGAATTTGTTTATTGCTTAAGAACTTTGTCGTTAACGGAAACACACGAAAGCCATGCGTTGACCCCAGTTCCAGGAGTGTGTCTTATCTGAGTCAGACTATTTGCTTTACATTCATAATTACATACTGAAGAATTAAGTCGTCTTACATAACCGATGAAGAGAGGACTCGGAGACAAAATGTGACGCGGTTACAACCAGCGAATAATTCTCGACAATATAGTTTTAAAGTTCGTGGCAGGAAACAATAATTGTTGAAAAAGGAGACAATGGCATTATTCACGAGGTCAGTCATCCGGGATGCATTTGAATCGCTGAAGAAACGTAATGGAAATGGTCGAAGAAGTCGCGTGAGGCGGACCTATAATCCCTATTTATTCAAGATTAAATTTTATTTCCGTATGGCAGCGTATGTTATTGCCAGTCATAAAATTCATTTTAGCGAGGCTCAGAACCAACAATCAATAGAAACATAATTATAGACTGTCTCATTATTTATTATTGATATGAATATGGCAAAGGGCATGTAGTTTCTCCAGGGATACATATTAAAATAGTATACAGGTGATTTTTTGTATAGTTTTCTTTTTAATTAATTACAATAATAGCGATTTTTATTCTGTCCGTGGTTTAAATATGGACTAATTATCTATATAAACAATAAAGAAGTAATTAACTTCTGAAATGCTTGGCCAAAGGAATCTTAAATAGCATCGTCATTTACAAAAGAAACACAAATATAGGTTATTCGATAAGGAAATTTTTCTGGTGTTTTAACAGTATCGTGTGTAAATTTAATGTTAAAATGGTGCGCATACATGAGGGTTGATGGCTATGCATGTTAGCAAACGTTTTTGTATAAATCTCCGAATATGTTTCACACACATACACTTTATATATGTGCTGCGCGCGAGTACTTACCTGTCTTTAATAACTTAAAATATCATTTTGCACGTATTACTTAGGATCAGTTTTATGGAGAAGATGTACCTCTGCAATTTGTAGTTTAGTTTGCTCTTCACCCACCACGGTATAGTCAAATATCACGTTTTATTCGACCATAGATAAATATCTGAGTTCGTATTTTTATAGGAGACGGTAAACAGTGTATGATATTCTAATTAGACTCTCTCATACAGTGCATAGTTTATATCCTAAACTAATGAACGGGAACCTTAATCAAGGAGTGTTTGATAATGGGGAAAAAAGACAATTTTTTTTCTTTCAGTACCAGCGAATATTTCCCCGTTGATTATTTTACTAACTTTGAGAAATTCTTTCTTGACGTTAAACGAATAAAAATTTTAACAATGATTGCATACGCATGCAAAAGCCGTATTTATTTTAATGAAGAATCTAATGTAAGGATGTTTATATAATATATTAACTTCAAAACTGGCTGAATTTATTTTTATCCTCACTGGAAATATATTAAAACCGTACATTTTAGCATGCAATCTTATTTCAAAATGTTGACTTTATAAAGTATTAGTGTTAAAACTGCAGGATTTCTAGTGAGATGAAATATGCAATATATTTGTCGCGGTGTTTTGACATGGGAATTTGGGCGAAATGTCAACACGCGTCCAATCCAGGGGAGGGCTTTGACTTCGACGAATGATTTCAAATCATCTGAATGTACAACCAGCTTCGGCGCATTTCGACGCGAGCGGTCCATTTTAGCGTGGAAAAGAATCCGTTGATTAACGGCATTTATCTGTTGAGTTGACAGGCGTTTGAGCATCACGGTCGATTGAATCTTCTATTATGTTTTGAATATCGGACAGCACGCGACATATCCCAAGAACGCTATTCATTGGTGATCAAACAGATGGTGATCCACATAGTTGTCTGCCATGCCTTTGCTTTCGAATATAAAATCAACTAAGATTTCATTGCCATTTTGAAGCCCGATAACAGGCCACAATTTTAGATGGAATAAATGGGCTGAATCGAAGGAAATATGGAAATGCCGGTGCATTTTGTTGTGCAAAAAAATTGATAACATTTTTTGCCGACAATTATTTCATTTTATAAAAGACCTCTTACGGCAGACAGAGCAGTATTTTTACTCCCCCAAAAAAAAAAAAAAAAAAACAAATTCAGCGACCCCCCTCCTTTATGCGCGTCTTGTTTTTTTCTGATTACTGTTTATCGTCTACGCTATCTCCCATTGGCCGTAACGCTGAGTCTCGTTAACAACTGAATTTGCCATTTCTTTTTTTTCCGCCATATGTACTGAAATTCATCACCCCATCTTGATTGGTTCCATTTTCCCTCATAGCCATACTGTTCTCAGAACTTACTTTCAGCTTCTTACTGAAATATTTAAGATCTCTTGAAATTCCTTTCTATCACCTATGAACAGTTTATTTTTCAAACATCATCCTTTTCATAACCATTTTTCGTTTTCCATAAACTCACCTTATCTTTACATATTTTTCATGAAATTCACCAATATAAAGTAATGAATATCCAAAAAGACAGTACTTGTCCACCCGTCTCTGCATCTTATTTTTAAGCATATTTCATACTCGTCGTAAAATGCAATTAATAATTCGTATAACTTATAAAATACCGGTACTATAAACACGTTGAGCACTCCAAAGCTTTGGTATATGCCATGCGTATGTTGTATTCTTATGCTCTTAAACCGCTTACAGAACTATTTTGCCACACAGGACGTCCATCGCATCCAACTTCATATTACATTATGTCATCGTCCACTCTGTCTGTCGAAACTCTTCCTTGGTTTACTTAATAGTGTTATGAACCTTAATTCTCTTATTATTCCTTTGACTAGTCTTAGGGAAAATTATTTCTCATGTTCGTTCGTTCGGAACCTTTTTTCTCTTTTAAGGCATACATCAGACAATTTAGCCATAACACAGAAAATCACAGAAAAGACACCTTCTGGCATCTTTCTGTTGTTTTGATTGCCCTTATATATCCTTAACAGTCACTTTCCAAATTTTCGCTGATTCAGTAAACTCTTGTCTTAGACAGTGCTGCAACTGCATTCGACACCCTGTCAATAAATTCTGTTTTTCGACAAAGAAGACTCTTCATCAGGCAGTATTTTCCTGCTCGTATCTTTTATTCGAAGATCTGTGGTGTTCAGTACCATTACTTACTGCTCCAACGTCTTTCCACAATAACTTCCTTGTGCTCAGTCATCACATTCTTTCCAAAAATTTCATCCCTTCTAGCCATTTTCTCTCATATTTTAACTTTCTTGATCTCCCTCTCACTCACATTTTCAACTTTCTTGATCTCCTTCTGACATTCCTCCACTTGATTTGTTGTTTCTTGCAACATGACGTCTCCTCTTCCAATTGTTTTACTCAGTCCTTTGTAAGCTCTGTGCCACCACACTTAGTGCTATCACAAGACTTTCAGTCTCCAGAGTCAACATATTTTCCTTTAATATTAACTATATCCTGTTCCTCTTCATCCTCTCATTACTACCATGATAATTTTACAGGAGCAAATAAACTCTTGGCAATAACTTATGGGGCAAGATTGTAAACTCTTCGTCTCCAGTTACAGATATGTTTTACTTTCACAATTGCGTTCAGATTCCCCTCTTGGTTCTTACATATTTCACCATTTCATATTTCCAGGTATACTTATGAGTGTAAATATGTAATTATGTATCTGCAGCAGGGAAGTGCCATTCAGACAGTCTTCACGAAACTTGATTCACTCAAGGCATACTGAACCTACTAACCTAGCCCTTCTGCCGATTGCATATTACATTCAGATCACTCAGCTTATTCCTCAGTAGATGATGCATGCAGTTGCGTTGACCATCCTGTTCTTAGCTACCTTTTGGGGATAGTTCTTTTGCCCTTCTCCATCCTGACCACAACACTGACTACATAATCCATGGCATAAATATTAATTAAACAAAGGGATAATGAATTTTTGCCGAATTTACACATTTGATCGTGTTTTATCCTGCGATTCCAACCCGTTTTATTTTTCGCTAGTAAGGTAACCTTTTGAACCACTCGACTAATATGCACACTTAGGCACGCATGCACTCACACATAGGCCTATCTGCGCACACCCGAACACATGCCTTATATAAATGGAATATTATATATATATATATATATATACATACATACATACATACATACATACATACATACATACATACATACATACATACATACATACAGGCAGCATTTGATTTGATTTATGTGTGCGCGAGTGTGTGTGTGCATATATATGAGTGTGTATATGTCATACTCAGCTTGCTGTGATTTTTATTTATACAAAAGAGGACTCCAAACCTGTCTCAGAATTGATATATCATCTTACGTTTTTCAGCTAGAGTGAACATGAAAGCTTACCTCCAGCGCTTCCTGGCTCTGAATGGATGACGTAAAATATGTAGAGAAACTTTAGTACATAACATCCGTCATGCCAATTGACTTTGTTAAAGTGGCGCGCTAAAATAGTGTTATGATAATTTTATGTCTAGGGAAGGGTTGGGATATGACGCAGGCTTTATAAAACCGTTACTATAATACAGTTTATTTTTACCACATATATAAATCTTTTAAATTGATTTTTTGTAGTCTTTGGTAATGTACCAAATTACTTATCTATGCACATGTCCTCGTCCAGTTGGTTGTTCTTATGTTTCTAGTGACATAAATGGTTCAGAAAATTCTGCTGTTGAGAGCTGAATCATGGTCACTTTCTCGAATGACGGGAATTGTGGTTAAGTATACCTTAGTTTAACCAGACCACTGAGCTGATTTAACAGCTCTCCTAGGGCTGGCCCGAAGGATTAGATTTATTTTACATGGCTAAGAACCAATTGGTTACCTGGCAACGGGACCTACAGTTTTTTGCGGAATCCGAACCACATTATACCGAAAAATGAATTTCAATCACCAGAAATAAATTCCTCTAATTCTTCATTGGCCGGCCGGAGAGTCGAACTCGGGCCTAGCAGAGTGCTAGCCGAGAACTCTACCGACTCGTCCAGCGAGGAACGGGAATTGTGGTGCTTCTAGTTATGTTAAGCTCCATGTGTTTAAGGTTTCAACATAAGGTGTACATTAATGTTCGCAGATGGCCCCTGGTGTTGATCGAGGAAATTCGGGTTACTTTGGAATTCAAACCAAATGTGAATAAACACCCAATTACCTCAGCAAAAGTTTAGTATGGGTAAAAGGGTTAGCGCTTAATAAATAAAGCACTGTCTGATGATTATTTCTCACCTGGTTTCTCAACAAGATAAGTGTTATAAGTAAAATTAACGTACTATGAATTGTTTTTTATGATTCAGTCTTCTCGTCTTTCGTTAGTCATACAGTTTTCGTAGGTGAAGAATGTTGTTCAAAACATCAAGTTTTAGTAATAGTTTCGGATATGAGCTAACTAATTACTGATTTATCATAGACGTAAGGTGCAAGGCCCTGAGTCCGTCGGGAAGTAAATGAGTGTATGTGGCGTGTGTATTTGTGTGTGTATGCGCACGTGTACGCGTGCGTACGCGTAGGGCGTGTATATGTCTTTTTGTGTAGTTCTGATAAACGAACTTAACCTGTTAATTTTCAATGTCTTCACAATTTTGGATAGAAACCTTGAACCCGACAGGGAAATAAATGGTTTCACTCTTCCTTGATGGCATTGGAACTCACACACAAATGCTACGAGTGAGCTTATCCACCAAGCAAAAGAATAGGCGCGTAAGTACAAATACCTTTCGAATTCATGTGTATTTTATATGTATATATATATATATATATATATATATATATATATATATATATAATATATAATTATATATATATATATATATATATATATATATATATATATATATATATATATATATATATATATATATGTTATGGCCAAAATCTGAAATCGGCCAAAGTCGGAAGTGACCGGCCAATTCAGGAAACGGCCGAAGTGGTGTGCCAAGGTCTGATTACTTGAAATTAACAGTGTACGTGAGTATATATATATATATATATATATATATATATATATATATATATATATATATATATATATATATATATGTGTGTGTGTGTGTGTGTGTGTGTGTGTGTGTTGCAGTAAGACTGTGAAACCAGGGTTTCAAAAATCCCTGAAATTTTCAGGGAATTCATGAAATCACCAATTCACTCAGGGACATTTGATCCCCGAAGGGCTAGTGCTAAACACGGCAAAACAGTGATTCATCTACACTTTCCCCGTGTTTAGTACTAGCCCCTCGGGGAGCAAATGCACTTAGGGACATTTGATCCCCGAGGGGCTATTACTAAACGCGGCGAAACACATTATACGCTGTTAATTTCAAGTAATCGGACCTTGGCCACACCACCGCGGCTATTTCCCGAATTGGCCGGCCACTTCTCACTTTGGCCGATTTCGGGTCTTGGCCACTTCCCACTTTGGCCGATTTCGGGTCTTGGCCACTTCCCACTTTGGCCGATTTCGGGCTTTGGCTGTAACTATATATATATATATATATATATATATATATATATATATATATATATATATATATATATATATATATATATATATAAGCAATATAATAAGCACATAAGTACATATAACTGACATATATATATATATATATATATATATATATATATATATATATATATATATATATATATATATATATATATATATATATATATATATATATATGTAGACACATATACATGAGTCAGTTATATGTACTTTATGTGCTTATTATTTTGCTTAGTGGGTAAGCTCACTCTTAATAGCATGTGTGGGTGCGAATAACAATACGGAAGAGTGAGATTTTTTCGTTTATTTTCCAGTCGGATTCAAGGTTTATATCCAAAAATGTAAGGATATTGAAAAATTAAAAGGTTAGTGTCTATCAAAATTACACAAAAAGACATATACCCACCCATCCAAACATACATACATACTGTACATACATACATACAATCACTTTCCCGTGAGATTAAGAGCTGACGTGCAATCATCTGAGACAAAAAATGTTAACAGGTATGCTTGACCGTTAAAAATGCATGTGAATACACATGTGTTTTGTTTGCCCGTCCGTGTCTATCTGTCTCTGTTTGTGCCTTTCTTTGTAAGTGTATGTATACACGCATATATATCGTTGTTTTTTTAAGAAATATTAGTTTAATTAGCTTTTTCTTTTAAACAAAAACTGTAATGTGATTTCGAAACTTTGCTGGAAAGATTGTGATTTCGAAACTTTGCTGGAAAGAAAAATCTGGAAAAAAGATTTAATATTGCTGGATGTCATCTACTCGTATCATTATTGTGAAGTTTTTAATGACTTTTTTGTGGAAGTGTTTATTTGCAGTTATATCGAAATTTTGCATTTATTCCATTGACAGTATATAATTTCAAAGAAATAATCCCGACGACTTTCCTTTGTTGTAATACGAGTATACTGTGAGTTTTTAAACTTACTAGGAAAATGAGATCATTTGTTTAATGGGATATGTTACTTCATTTAATTATAATGTAAAATTGAACTAATATGCATGAAAACTAATAGCCTGTAATAGAAAAACCCTGGATTTCTTAAGTCCATATTTGTTATTTTGTGTTTTATTTATTTTGCGCAAGGGGTCGTTTTTACTCAGTGCTTACATACAGACATGATCGTTCTTGGGAGGTGAGAAATGGCGAGAATCCCCAAAGATTGAGACTTGAAGTGCAAGAGTAACCTTCCGTCTAGAGTACTATCCGAGCAAAGTGCTCTAGTGCCTACTTGGGTCAATAGCGCTACAGAGCTCTTAATCGCTTTGTTCGGTAACCCAGTGTGATACGTTCCATTCGATTCCAATGAGGTTTCCAAGCATTGCCTCGGGTGACTGATTGATTAAAACACTCGGGCGGGGATTTGGTATTCTGCTTCTTTATGTGAGAGTCATTAGAGGAGCTTCTTTTTTTTCTAATTATATTACAAAGCAAAAAATAGTATCGTTTCTCGACACATTAAAACAGCTTTAGAATAGATAATTAATATAATTTTTTTTTCAAATACGTTCATGCCAGTGTAAAAGAGGAAAGGATAAAAAACAGATAAAATGGAGAATGAAACGCAGCTAGCAGTAAAAAGCTGGAAAATTGATGAAACTTGAACGGGCGTTAGGGAGATAATCAAGTGGAAATTATTGAGAGGAAACTCGGAAACAATTTGTCCCCTAACGGGCATAACTGTCCTGAATGTTGCAAAGATCCTCCCGTAAATGGAAAGCTAGACATTAATTATTTGCGTCCGACGCTTCCGACTGTCACTGTAAAATTGTCTGATACTTCTTGAGATGTGAAATGTGGATGCGTTCCCTTTCTCAGTGCCAAAACAAACTTTTTCTTTTTAAGAAAATTATCAAGAAAGTTAGTTTATTTAAAGAGAAATAGTTCATTCTTATATGCAGTCTGGAATATTTTAATTTTGATTTTACCCAAGAAAGATTAAATTAAAGTAATTTCATTTTTTTCCCATGGCTTTGCAGGGTTTATATCGTAATGGAAAATCCTTACGATTGGCGAATGCAAAATATCTACGAAATTTTTCATTTATATTATTCGGTTCATGCTTGTCGTACAGCAGTTTATACTCGCTCCCTGCTGGACTACTTCCTTGATTCTTTATCTTCATAAATTCCTTTCATGTTTCAAATTTTTTTTTTTCATTATCTGTTATGCTATAGTGTTCCTCAGGGATCTTTTCTCCTGTTACCTTTTTGTATAATTTTATCAATGCACACTCAAATCCCATCTTCACGTATGTACTTCACTGCTGAGGGTCAAGTTTATATTTCTACAGGGTGTCCATAAAGTCTGGGTACATAGGGGATTTTACTATCTATTTTATTTATTTATATTATTTTTCCTCCTCAGAATTAAGATGGCTCTGTCTAAAGAAGAACGAATCGATTTGGTACTCTTAAGTGGACGAGAAGGATGGTCTTATCGCAGAATTGCGGAAGAATTTAACCTTCGACACCCTTATCGCCAAACCGATTCGTTCTTCTTTAGACAGAACCATCTTCATTCTGAGGAGGAAAAATAATATAAATAAATAAAATAGATAGTAAAATCCCCTATGCACCCAGACTTTATGGACACCCTGTACGGAACAAATACGTCTTGTACCAGCCAAGGTACCAGCTATATCTCCATACATCGGGGGCTCTCCCAGCGCCAGCCATCTTGATGGAGTTGAATTAAAACTTTAGTGCCGAATAAAAGTTCCAGCTTTTACTTCCATCTTCGACTAATAACAATTCCCATGCAAGGTCACTGACCTCGTTATGTTCTGTGCAGCATACTCTGCTACATAAAAAGAGTTGAGATTTGAAAGGTCAGGCGTAATTGTAATCAGGCATCATGCCATTCACTTTCTGCTTTCTTGTATGAGTCCTTGTAGGTTTTCCTTACTTCGATGGTTTCCGGCCTCAGTGGATCCTGATATTTTCTAAATTTATCGGATCTGCTCCATTCAAGTCAGGCTGAGTGATAAAATCTTTTTCAAACTCTTTAAATGTGTTTGAGGCTTATAAAGAGATATATACTGTATATACATATTCATATACATAAATATGTGTAATGTGTGTATGTATATATTTAACACACACATACATACATACATACATACATATATATATATATATATATATATATATATATATATATATATATATATATATATATATATATATATATATATATATGTATGTATGTGTGTTAAATATATACATACACACATTACACATATATTTATATATATGAATATGTATATACAGTATATATCTCTTTATAAGCCTCAAACACATTTAAAGAGTTTGAAAAAGATTTTATCACTCAGCCTGACTTGAATGGAGCAGATCCGATAAATTTAGAAAATATCAGGATCCACCTGAGGTCGGAAACCATCGAAGTGAAAGGAAGCTCTGTCATGCAGGGATGCAACAGCAGCAGTCACCATAGCCTGCCATAACAATAGCGGTATGGAAATGGGAAAAGTGTAGACAAAGGAAGGGCTACGACTATTAAGGACCGTTTTTATTTTTTTAAGATATGTGACTTGTCATCTGAATCGCCATTCTTATAATGATAATTATTCGTGCAGAAATGGCTTTCATTTTTATTCTTTTTTCAACTTGGGAAGCCAAAATATGATCACATAGCAAGCTTTACAATTGTTGAAGCGGTTAAAATAATCTCTTGTATTGCTTTGATTTATGGGCCAAGTCTGAGAATGCAGTGACATTTCCATAATAACTGTTGCAGAATATTAAGAATAACAAGTAATCTGGGATGTCGTTGATGGAAGCCGTGTCCTCTTGAAAACAACAGTTGGAATTGCAACAAACATACAAATAGCAAGGCGAGCATGGAGAGTCGAAAAAAGGGGTCTTTGGACTCTGTTTCATCCGTGGGTAATTTGTTAAGAAAGATAACAAAGTTTCCGCGCACTTAATGTTAAAAGCTTTATACCGTTGAGTGAGCTCTTTGTAATTAGAGTAACTGCGCATTTGACATTCTTTTTTGTGAGCTCTTCACTTCAAAACAGAGTTAAGGGTGAAATGGTATACTGGTACACTTGCACCAATAGTGTGTGTGTGTGTGAGAGAGAGAGAGAGAGAGAGAGAGAGAGAGAGAGAGAGAGAGAGAGAGAGAGAGAGAGAGAGAGGCATGCAAATTTCTTGTGTAACTGTGTGTGCCTTTGTTTATACAGAGAGAGAGAGAGAGAGAGAGAGAGATTTTGGGATTTTAGGTGAATTTTTGTGATATAGTCTCTACAGTCTGCAGTACATGACATACTTTTCCTGGATGTAGAGACTATGTTGAAATTTGAGCTAATGTAGTGAATAACACATTATTCTAATGGTTAAAGCTTCGTAGTGTGTTATGAGGAATCCATCCCCGCATTTTAATTCATTGTGCGTTTGCCAGGTGTAAAAAAATTCTGAATTCTGTTCCCTTACGTAACCTGCATGATGAATTGCAAATCCTCACACACTCGATCTGATTCACACATATACTTGCTATATAGGTATATATATATATATATATATATATATATATATATATATATATATATATATATATATATATATATATATATATATATATATATATATATATATATATATATATGTTTATATATATATATATTATATATGTATATTTATATATATGTATGATATATGTATCTATGTATGTAGACTGCAATTTATGTATGTATGTATGTATTTTTGTATGTGTGTGAATAAGATCTGGTGTGTGAGACTTTGCAATTTATCATGCAGGTTACGCGAGGGAACAGAAAATTCAGAATCCTGACTTTTATGTACACATAAACAAAGTTTTAACCATTGAATTAAATTCGGGGATGGATTAGCTCAAATTAAAAAATAACCGTAGTACGTATACGATGTTTTAACCATTAGAATAATGTGTCATTCATTAGGGTATTAGCTTTGTGATTCTTAAAAATTCTTTTTAGGATGAATTTGCTACCCTCATGTCTGTTTTCGCCCTGGTTTGGTAGAGAAGAGGCACAACGAATTTGAGAGGAAACGTCTAATTCGTTTCCCTTATGTGAGATTCAACTCGGATCTCTGGCTGTGCAATTGTTGTTTGTGTATTGCATATTTCGCTTTCAATTTTATATGGTCCACATGAACTTCCTGCGCACATTTCCATTCTATAGAAAGAATAAAATATTCTATACCAAGGAACCTGTGATTAAATAAGCGAGATCTTCGGACTCCGGACACTGTAAAAGTCTGGTATATAGCCTTCCGTCGCATTTGCAAAGGTTCATTTTAATGCATGGAGGCCTGATAGCTTCCGAACTTGTTGGGAGTGCGTGTTTCCAGACTATATTCTCCATTATGAATTACGTAAGAATTTAAAGTACCTAGTTTTAAATTCACATGCTTTTTATTTGCCAAATCCTTGTTGTTTTGTGGTTTCAAGAATTAACTGCGGAGTGTGGTTACCGATTGTCGCTGAATTAACATTTAAAACTGTATTTGCCTACATGACAACCTTCGTCCCTCCCATCAGAAAAGAAAAGATATAAAGGCATCATATTGAAAAATGACTGCAGTGTCCTTAAGAATAATGATCACATCTCTAGCCCGTCTCCTATATTATTACGCATAGTATTTATACACAGCAATCAAAGATGACAGCGACGCCCAACCGATCCATTATTAAACCGATGATATGTACTACGTGTGTCATTCAAGTAATTAAGTTTGTATTGATATAAATCATGATTCTAATATCTGAATCACTGGAACTGGTGTCGCTGTAGCGTTTATTTGATGATTTCTTTAATACTTATTTTCTTGCTTATTTTATTGAATCTGGTAATTTTATTAGCGCCTCTTATTACGCTATTCTTTTTTTCATTTAGCAAGTACGGGAGCGAACGTCAGTTATACAGAATAGTCAGATGAATAGATGAGAAAACAGAAAAAGAAAATCTGCTCTATAACAAGAAAAACACCCGGGAAAAGTAATATAAAGACAGCCGTTTATCTATGCTCACTTTCTTAATATTACGACCAACTATCTATACAGTTTTCCGAGCATTTTCGTTCTTGTCAAATGCAGACTGAACAATTTTCCACTTTGGTGAAATAGACGCCCGTGAACGATTTAACATGATATCCGGTGAAGGGTTAGCGCAAGTAGGCCTGCGAGCTATCGTTTAATAGACATGCCTGCGGATGTGTTCAGCCGAGTTTAAGCATAATAGCTCCATCACGTGAGCCCTGTTCTTCTTCATTGTTTCCTTTCTGTTGAATCTTCTACCTAATGTTATGCCTTATGTATATATATATATATATATATATATATATATATATATATATATATATATATATATATATATATATATATATATATATATATATATATAATATATTATTATATATATATTATAGGCTGTATATAATTATATTATAAATATATATATATATATATATATATATATATATATATATATATATATATATATATATGTATATATATTTTAGTTGTTAACTTGCCTCTGTGTCTCCTCTACGTCCTTTTGCAGTTCCTCTCTTTTGGAAGGTTTACTACCCTTATTCTTTTCGTTCGTCGTCTTCCTCTTCTACCCTATCTTCTCGCTTCGCTATGAATCGAGTGTGAGTTGCCTTGCCCCCCAACCTCCACCCCCCACCCAACCCTTTCCCCTCCTCCCTCCAGAAAAGAGAGTTCCATGGGAGAGTGCCATCTGGTGGGCTCACACGGCTGCCTCCGAATTAGCGGTAATTGTCTTAATTGTTATAGTTCTATGCTCTCCAAGAGGCGATTAGGCCAAGTGGAATATTGGGGACTTGGTTCTCTAGAAAACCTGGAAGAGGTCATCATCCTGGTTTATGTCCTTCAGTGCTTTTCTCCTTTCTTTCTTTTATTGTCTCTTTTGGGCTTTACCAGTCTCCTGTTCTCCGTATATTCGTGTGTGATTTTCATTTTGGGTTTTTATGTGAGAATTAGATCTCATAGGAGTAAAGGAATTCTCCCCTGTCGTATTTAGTAAAAATGGCATTCATTCGGAATAACTCCATTTACGATTTCTGTTATGAAGCGATTTGAGCGATGTCGGTGTAGCATTCGTCCGTTTATTGGCACAGATCATTTTGCAATCGGTCGAAAGACTAGTTGGTTAAACTTGTCTCCGGTACTTTAAAGAATTAACTAATGTACCTTATGTTGAGCTTCTAGTGAAGAAAAAAGGATAAGGAAGATATTCAGAGATGAAGGAATTGTAACTAATAGTTACATATAGACTGACACTTTCACAATTTTTTATGATCCTGTTAAAACGAGAAGAATATCGATACTGTTTCATTTATGTCATATTATTAGAATTGATCGGAAATTTGTAAACAAACGGCACTAGTAAGTGTAGGCCTAGTTAGGCTATATGAATATTTCTGCATATTGCTCATATCTGTCTTTTCTGTTGTTTGGTTTAACATTCATTGTTGGGAATGTCACGTGTAATCTTTCATTTTGATTCCCTGCATGATGTCGCAAATCACTTCAAGGAGAGACGTTTAAAAATATGCATCTTATACTCCAACCATTTTCCAAAGGAAAATAATATCGAAAAAAGTGAGTTTTAGTCGGAACATCGGCCAAAGGAAAATATTGGTAAAGAATGCTCGTCACAGACTGAGTGTCCTTAGTCGTTCTTGTTATTTTGTCATTTTTAAACAGACTTCTTGAAGAAAATAGTGATGACCAATTTTAATCACACTATTTTCTTACGTGTATTATTCAAGGGTTAAAGGTCGTTCAAAACAAGGTAGAGTATAATAATGTACGTTATGATTTTAACTGTTTATTGCGCAAGGCTTAAATATCCTTCAAGGGTAAATAATGTTGAAAACCGTTTACAACGTTTAGAATGTGTAAAATACAGCGCTGAAATAACTTTCGACGAAATTTATATGGGAAAGGGTTCGTTGTAAATTTCAGAATTGTTTATTATAGAACGTTTGAATATTCTCTTGGATAAAATAATGTCGAACAACGTTCATTGTAACTTAAAATATTATTTGACATTCAACGGTTAAATATCTTCTTGGACAAAATGTCGTCAAACTTTCATCACAGCCTGTAGAAATGTTTATTTTACAACGACGAAATATCGTCTGGTACAAAATAATGTCGAAAGCTTTCATTATAAAGAAGCGTTTTCCAATGTTCATCATGCATCAGCAGCAGCAGCAGCAGCAACTCTGACTTTGTCAACCCGTAATCAATCTTCGGTATCAAGACAAGAATTTAATATAAGGGGACCAGCTGTAATATGAAAACGAACTTCCCCTTTGCCACCATATCCATGGGGATTTTACACGGTTGAGTCTGTTATTTTTCGCATCAAAATCCCAAATTAATTTCGACAGTACAGGACTCAGAGGCATACTAAATCTGGGGAATTCCCTTTTAGAATTGTGTGAAGTCTTTGGTAGTTTCCAAAATATTATATGTTTTTATAATAGATACATTTATT
The DNA here is from genome assembly GCF_040412425.1 of Macrobrachium rosenbergii. Lineage (NCBI taxonomy): Eukaryota > Metazoa > Arthropoda > Malacostraca > Decapoda > Palaemonidae > Macrobrachium > Macrobrachium rosenbergii. The sequence goes on from NC_089744.1 coordinate 58,499,943, forward strand.
TTTAGTCTACAACGAAAGTGAAGCATATGTCATTTCGAGAAATTATTTTACAATTGGGCTTCCTCTGAGGTGCTACTTAAGTTGTTGACTGATCTTTAATACTATCTAAGCATCAAAGAAATATCGGAGAATGCTATTACTGAAGATCCACTTAGCCGCCTTCAAAGTTTAATTGGCCGATAAATTAGCAATGTACAGAGCAGGTGATGAAGGCATGGTTTGATTTTTTTTTATAGTGTTTCCTATGAAGGTGATGTGAATTGTAATATATATATATATATATATATATATATATATATATATATATATATATATATATATATATATATATATATATATATATATATATATATATAATTATATACTGTATATATATATGTATAATTATATGATATGTATGTATGTGTATATATATATATATATATATATATATATATATATATATATATATATATATATATATATATATATATATATATATATATATAGATATCGTACTGGGAATGTCGCATTGTATGGAAAAAGTTAACTATTTACTGGATTGCGACCTAATTTCATTCACTGAGATGTCTTACACTTATCCCATGCAAGTTATTTAGCAAAGCGTAGAAAGAATAGGTTGGGTTACCTTTGTATCTTATAGTTGTTGAATTTTCGCACTTATGGAAGCTTTGCGAAGCTGAATAGTTTTTGATCTTGAGTCACTTTATTTTGTTTCCCGTTTTTGGCGGGTGAGTATATTCATGAGGTTATTCCTTGACGTCTTTTTATGCTTATTTTTTCTAGGTACTCGGTGTTATCTAGTTAATAACTCTCTCTCTCTCTCTCTCTCTCTCTCTCTCTCTCTCTCTCTCTCGTTATTGACAGTACATAGTGTGAAGCTTGTCTGCATCAGAACTTCGCCTTCCAAAGCAAATTATATTTTCCCAATGCAGTAAATCCATAACTGCACAAAGAGCAGTTGTAAACTGTCTGTATCTTTCACACTTTTTCCCCTTTCTTTGTGAAATGTAACTATCGAGAAATGTATATTTTTTATTATATTATGTACATCGAATAACTTTCATTTCCACAGTTCAACGAAATGTCTGCTTTAAAGCCCATAGCCTATTGTATAGCTAGGTTGCGAACTGGAATGGTAGAAAAGAACTGATAAAAATAGATCCATTGTTATTCCCTCTCTGGTGTGTGGAGGATAAAACCAACTACAACGATTTATTGGCGTTGGCGTCTGTTCGCTGTAACTCGGAGATGCCCCTTGCCCAGTTCTTTGGCGCCTTTGTTATATCTAGGCGGGTCTAAATTCTCTAGAAACCAAGCGCGAGAACGTACCCACACATACGTCTTTAATAACATATATGCGCGCTCACCCGCTTGTTCCGATGAGTTTAGTGATTTCCTTCCCTCCTCCACGAATCACGTTGTCATTTTAATCCATGCTTGGTCATTTAGCTTATCTTCGAATGATTCTTTATCATTCTTTGTGTTATCCAAGACATGTTGTTATGTTTAACGTACTATTAATGTTGCAGCATACATTCCCATCCTTTTGCCAACACCCTCCCCGAGCAATTTGGCATTCTGGCGAAAAGGACCTTTTTCTATCACTCTGGTTCAAGTAGCCTTGGAGTCAATAATATACCAGGTATTCTAAATTCCAGAGTATGAAGCATTCGAGTACTTCATTGTGAAAGACATCGTAGATCTGCACTTTTTATACACTTAATAACTGTAAAAACACGTGTAAAATAAATGAACTGATATATATCGGTGAGAATCCGGTAGCATTAAAGAAATTCTTGATAAATTGTAAACTCCAAAGCTAGTGAAGATTTTTTTTAATTTCCTTTTTAAAACCGTTACCTTGATTCGTTTAGCCAGGTAAACACAAAACCGAGGAGCAGATTCCAATAGAACTTGTGTACGTTCTCGAGGCCGAGATATTGCAACACGGTACCCAACTATGAACATTTGATCGTAAGCTGTTATCGGGATAAACAACTTTGAATATATGATGTTATGCCTATTATTTATTTCGGAACACATCACGATAAAAAATGAAAGGAAAAGATACATTTCGGAAAATTGTAGATAGCAGTATTACTACAACGTTTCAGACTTCAGGTTAACAGGAGAATTTACATGCGAAGTATGTCATTATTTTGCCACATAAATTTGTATTATGTATGTATCCAAAGAAATGATCTCACAGCAAATAAACACGGTCTGCCAAAGCAATAGAGCCGGCATGAAATTCGAAAGAATTGTTAGTAATTACAAAAGTAATAAATCACTGCCACCTCCGTGAAACCAACTTCACATATGTTTACCTTCTTGAAGCAACGTATTTTTTTGAAATTCGAAGCCTAGATCAAGCTATTTATCCAAGTGGCGGCGGGGTGGGGGCGGTGTCAAGAATAGAAAAGCAAGAGACACGCATTTTCCGAATTTATCAAGATAAAACAAAAATAAATTAGACTATAGCGCTCGCTTATATTTGTGTGTATGTGTGTGTGTGTTGAGAGAGAGAGAGAGATTTTAAAGTACTCTCCAAAGTGCTGTGATTTTTTTTTTTTTTAAACGAAATCGACTTCAGCCAAAATAAGTTTAGCCTCGTATCAACATTAAACCCTCAAGGAACGAGGACCAGGTAAACGTTCTTTGGGAGCTTATTAGCCATTCCAGACTAGACATCGCTCTTGCATCTTCCATGACAACGACCTCCTTGCCGGGAAAACCTGCTTTCCATCGACATTACCCATGAAGTTCTAACGTTCACAAATATTTAATAGTATTTTCTATGCAATAAAATGCAGACAAAAAAAATTTAGGAATCGTTTTTGAAAAAAAGAAAATATTGAAGATCAATAATTATACGAATTTCTAAGTGTTTTAATGTTGCCAACGCAAAATCATAGACTAAAATGAGATACTAACAAAAGAAAAAGTCAGATAATGTAATTTCACATTATTTTTATTAATCTTGCACTTTATAATATATATATATATATATATATATATATATATATATATATATATATATATATATATATATAAAATAAACCTGTACCATCTGTAATCATACAATGTTATATGAACACTATGACCCCTAAAAGCGAAACAAACGACAAGCCATAAATTTTGCTTCATACTACACAACTGGTGACTGCGAAAATATTGCAGGGTAAGATATAGATGGCATTTATACAATGCACTGTCTACAAGTAAATTCAGATTTTAGTTATTTTAACAGTGTTTTGCTTGCTGGTCTTGTAGTAAAATTGGTACAGATTTTAAATAATGTGGTCCTCACTAGCGACTACTTGTTATGTAATAAGGAGAGTTGTCAGGAGGGCGATCTCGATGGCACTCTTGGATGAGAATGAGTTTGGAGAAGGTTCATTTCAAACTTTCGGCCGTCTGTTGCCTCTTGTAGACACAGTTTTTCTGTTGACTGATGAAGGTGGATATCAGGATCTTCCCTTTGTATCAGTTATTATAGTAATACTCAACAAGGACTCATGGTAATTGTTACGAAGTTATTGTTTAGAAATCTCTGAATTATTTAGAAGTCTCTACGTGCATTGTATTGCAGGACCTATATGGTACTTTGTAAACAACACAGCTGTCTTACTTCTTGCATAGGTATATGTTAATGAGCGAGCTCGCAACGGATTACAGACATTGATAACTAGTTCGTTTATCATTTTCTGATTTAAGGCGACGTTTACCTTTTGGAAATATTCGACGTCGGGAGTTTTGTTACAATACATTTGTTTGCCATTTGCTGAGCCTCTACTGTATATTTTATTTTTTTGCCAATGGCTCATTCCTTGATGTGCGCAGGACAGAAAGTAGAGGTTGTGAGCAATTATAAACCTTAATGAAAATTCCCCAACAGAGAGTTGAGAATATTGATCTTTTGTTTGGTAAAAGTGACCTTTGGCTGTTGTATTCTGTCATGAAGATATGTAGAAAGGAACATTTTGCCTCATTTTGCCACTAAGTTTATAATTTTATGCTTGCAACAGGTTCACTGATTCTTGAAAACCTAGGATAGTCTTCTCGGTTGTTACACCGGTAAGTGAAGATATTTATCATCTAAGCCTCATCATGCTTGAGGTTTGATGTACAGTGAATTTCAGTTTCTAAGTATTACTTCCAGAGATACGACAGTAGATGTTGTCTATGCACATCCTGTTATAATTTTCTTATTAAAATCCTTCATTCGTAACTGAAATGATATTGGTGACGCAGAGATTAATTGATTTTACGGAAATGGGGGAAATGATCATCATATGGCTTCAGTTCGTGTATAAAAGAGCCAATACTTTTATTTATCTGGACATTCGTTATAAAGAACATGCAGACTGAGAAGTTCACTGCTATTCTTGGACATTCTTGTTATTAAATGTAAAAAAAAAATGTGTGTGCTCCACATGGGCAGGGTAGATGGAGCTTAGGATTGGAAATATTAATTTTGCAAATAATTTGTATCTTTCTGCTTGAAACTCATTTGAGGTTATGGGATGTGTTGATTCCATCTATACGTGTTGTGGGGAAACCATGTAAAAATCGCGGTTATTGTGAAATCGATAATGAGGGTGCGCTTGAAATTATTTTTCCTATTTACCTTTAAAAAAATTATCAGCAATCAATCATGTACAGTATATATATATATATATATATATATATATATATATATATATATATATATATGAATATCTAATATATATATTTATATATATATAGTATATATATATATATAAATATATATTTATATATACGAGTATATATATATATATATATATATATATATATATATATATATATATATATATATATATATATATATATAAAACAAAATCCACGAAGGAAAGATAAACACTGGAGTGCTGCAGGGCCTTTCGACTGGCGTCCTTTACTTAGCAGACTAGCAGATGGATATATAAATACATATATACTATATATAAATATTATATATATATATATATATATATATATATATATATATATATATATATATATATATATATATATATATATATATATATATATATATTCATATATTCTCCTGCTGAGTCATTTCCCCACCTCCATGGTAACCTAATCAGAGGAACTTGTCTTTTTTCTTGAACGCGGTCTTTTCATTCTTGAACCACATGGCAGCAGCGATCGAACAGAGTTTCCTTGGTTGGTCTCCTGTCTTGTTTCGAGAACATTTGATTGATGTTAACCTCTTAACAAATATTTATTTTCCCTGATCCTGTATGCCAAAATAAGTTTATTTTCGCGACTTGCTGCCCGTGTTTGCCAAAATATCTTAAGCGCGTACTTTCATGTAGTTTTAGATAATCCTTCTCCATACGAAGTTTTTTTCCTTCGCTCTGTAGCATGTTATCGAATTTTAAAACTCATAGGCTCTAATTTAAAAACGATTCTCTCTCTCTCTCTCTCTCTCTCTCTCTCTCTCTCTCTCTCTCTCTCTCTCTCTCTCTCTCTCTCTGGGGTGCGGATCCTTTGAAACATGTAAGCCTCCGTCGACCTAAGTAGTGAAAAGTTCCTTGGTAGCTAGTCGACTGTAACGGGCTTCAGTGAGAATATATAGTATAAGAGGATGAGGGTATTATTCTTATTCCTCTGTTCATTGTTATGTTAATAACAGTGCCTGAGGTACAAGTAAAAGTTTTGAACTTTCATAATGCAGTGATTCTGAAGGGCGTTTACGTAAGATCCTATAGTTTGGACCCACATCTGTACTATCCAAGAAAATCAAATGGCCAATTTTGGGTCAATGTTAGCCCTTTCGTACACTTTCTTGGAAACCTTCGATGGCGTTTAGCATTACGATAAACGTCAAAATATCCAAAATAATCTTCTGGATGAGATGTAAAAGCCGTTAATAAATCGTTTGATTAATTATCACAGTTTCATTAAGTTGATTATACAAGCACTCGACGATGCAAGGAGTAAGGGGACATATCTTTAATGCATACCTTTCAAATAAATTAAACTCATGTTTTTATGTTGGACACTTTTAGTATGAAAGCACAGAGACCAGTAATGTTACATCGAATTATGTAAACCTTTATAGTTCCATATTTATTATGATTAAAACTTAAAAGATGTAATTGTAGAAAAAGAAATAATTTTTTCCGATGTATAATCCAGAATATTCAGCGCGTGTTCAGTAATGGTAAAAAATTAGAACATGGCTAGTTTTCAGGATGTTGAAAAAGCTGGAATTAAGTAGAAAGAAGGTCAGGTCCATACCCATTTTGTCTCATAAGGAAAATAATGAACAGATATTATCCTCGATTCTTCAAACCTTCCGTCTTCGAAGAGGCGTGTGGGGGGTGGGGGGGGGTTAAGCCCCACTCTTTTATTTCACTCCCCTTTCTTGCTTGTTTATTTTAGGCCAGGGCCAGAAAGGGATGTAGGTTTATCAATCCCACGAACCTTAGAATGATTAGAATGAGGTCACATGATCCAAAGCATCCTTAACAAGGAGATACTTCTTAGGGGAGAAATTGTAAGTCAAGAAAAGCACGATGGGATCAAGCATGAAATATTATAGCCATAGGAAGCAGTTCGAACGGGCAAATGAAGCCTCTGCGGTGTGCTTAGGCATCGCCGACCTGAAGTGACCGGGTAACGGGATCGTAATTCACTGTCTGCCTATCTTCTAGAGTGAGGCAGAAAGATAGAGAATTACTTTACTCAAGTTACCTTATAATATAATAGCACACCATTCTGGTGGCTTTTTGATTCATATAATTGAAAAGGGAGGTTTTCGATTATTTATACTGTTTTGATAAAATTTTATATGAACGTCAGTGTTTTGTATTCCGATGTAGCTAAGTTTGCAAGCGACATAACTTTATTATGAAGTTTTGAAATAAAGTGTCAGAAAAGGCACAATGAAAGTTGTGTTTATCGCTGTTACCCTTTGGTACTTTATCTCTTGCTTAGATTCATGTTTTGGCACAAATTTCTGTGCAAGAAATACCGAGCTTATAATATGACAGGCTGTAGGATTTGCTTCATACTGGATTCTGTACATTTCAGGGTTATTGTTTTAATGTTAGCCATGTATTAAACAAGAGACGTATGCATTATTTCCTTACAGTTGTCTTTTCACAAATGTTATCCTACTAAAAGTGTTTACGTCTCCACTTATTTCCAGCATTTATTACTTATGAATTTCTCTCTCTCTCTCTCTCTCTCTCTCTCTCTCTCTCTCTCTCTCTCTCTACCAAAAATAATTCCCTCTCAGTTATCTACCACATTTATCAATTATAGACTCTCTCTCTCTCTCTCTCTCTCTCTCTCTCTCTCTCTCTCTCTCTCTCTCTCTCTCTCTCTCTCTCTCTCTCTCTCTTCCCTTGGTTTACTACATTTTTCTGACCTTTTCGAAGACTGGATGGGAGGTAATGGTTGATCTAAAAGATTATGTTGATATCGTTGATTATCATATGATTAATGAAATGAAAATAACAGAGAATAATTCCGTAAACGAATGACGGTTTTGTCTCCTGTCCGGAAGATAAAAGATTAAAAAAAGGATCGTTTTTACAGCCTGAATTGGCTCATTAACGCGAGTATAAAAATATTTATTTAACGTTATGACTCGAAATGCTTCATTAAACGCGAAAGGAAAATAAGCAAACGTTATAAAAGTAATAACGTGTTTGCTTTGACAAAATGTTCATGCGAGAGGAAAACTCGCATGCATTAGTGTTTGATTGCACGAAACAATGGACTCACTGTCGCCAGGTAATTTCTGCGATACATTTGTTGGATTGTTTTTTATGTTTATATCTGCCTTTTTTAAATACTATTTTTGTTGCATTTCCTTATTCGTTACTCACTTGCGTATATTCTGGCTTATTCTCTTTTGCACGGGACTCTCTCTCTCTCTCTCTCTCTCTCTCTCTCTCTCTCTCTCTCTCTCATCCCACCAAAAATAGTTCCCTCTCAGTTATCTACCGCATTTATCAATTATAGACTCACTCTCTCTCTCTCTCTCTCTCTCTCTCTCTCTCTCTCTCACACAGTTTTTAGATTTTCATGTAGAGATTCTACAAAACTTCTTTTCCATTGGTCTCATATCCTCCCCAAGGCATACTAATTCTGATGAGCGTGATTTAAAAAAAAATTAACGAATAATCGTGTTAAATGAATTGAGTCGTAAACTGTTCGACGAAATAATGTTTCATTTACCAGAAATCCTTCTTGTACTTTGTTTGCAGTTAGTAAATCTTTGTAAGGAAGTTATTACACACTTCTTCCATAATTAAGCTTCATTTGCTTTCCATTCCACTTTTTCTCTTTTCATTTGGACCTAGGCTAGATTCACTCGCCCCCGGGGTGTGAGAATATTTTACTGAAGGGATAAGAATATTGGGTACCGGTGAATGATATGTATGCCGTAAAATAGATTTTGTATTTAGAAATGTTGGAAAAGAGGGTATATAGAGTTAACATTAGATTAACAAGTTGATAATTATTAAAAGAACGTATTTCGTACACTGTTGTGAGATTCATACATTTTTAAACCAATTAGACTGATCATGCATACAATATAAATAAAAAACATTAAAAGGTGGAAAATTCCAATAAAAATGAAATTCAAGTGTGTTTTATGAAAAACAAAAGTAGAAATTATAATGGCAAAAATTGTAAGAATTTTTTGTGGAATGTGGATGTTGGACAAAGAAGGATGGGAAAATAATAATGTTGAACGATGCAAAAATTTTAGTTTTTATATTTACACCCGATTTCTGTGAACTCGCAGAGGATGTATTTTATTTTTTTTTATTTTTAATAAGCTCGAGCTGGATAGTGGTGTGTGTTATGTTAAACGTCTTTATGTTTTATTAAATGTGCTGCCATTTAGCTGAATAGAGCTGAAGCTTAATTAACTGTGCTTTGCTTTTATTTCTCCACAAAAGAGATCTTGCATTTGAAGGATAATTTGATATAGCTTATGTCTTCTGTACCTTTTATTTTATTTTTTCCTATTAAATCTGTCAGAATATTCACACAGGCTTTCTCACTGTTTACTTACAGGGGCCTTTAGCTTTTCAGGTGTTTTGTGTGTATTGTTTCCACTTAACTAATGAATTTTAAGTAGGAGTTTTTTCCCCTCCAGAGAGTAAATTTGTGTTTCAAAGATAATGAAAGAGAAACTTAAGTCATGTGTACAGATGGCTGGAAACATAATGCTCTGAATTGTATTGGTAATGAGCAGTAATTGAAATTTGTAGGAATTGAGAATTTTCGACAAACTATCATTTCAGTTGTAAAACGCTTCCACATATTCGTATGTATCAGTAAGTAGACGAAATTCTTATTCTTGATAATGAACATACTCATATATATATATATATATATATATATATATATATATATATATATATATATATATATATATATATATATATATATATATATATATATATATATATATATATATATATATATATATATATATATATATATATATATGTATATATAATTTTTGAAATGCTATTAAAAAATAGAGTGAAAACTGGAAAAATTATGTCTTTCAACGCTTATTATAGTAGTATTTCCAGTCCTTTGTTGTAAGGAACATTATTATGTCTTTCATCTCGTATTTAGAATGACATCAAGAGGGGGGCATGAGGAATAAAAATTGATTGCTGAATGTTGTGCATTGATGTTGTCGTAGGTGTTGAGAGTTTATGTTGTGCATGAAGTAGACGTTGATTATGATTACATGTCTGAGGACATCAAGAAGCTTCGAGGAGCTGGGGCATCAGTGCCATTCCATGCTAAGAGATATAAGAGAAATCGGAAGCAAAGACCTGGCATATTTTTTTAGCCAAGACTTTTATTCTCCCTAGCTAATACAACATCTTGGTGGAAAATAGGTGTTGATTTGACCCATTTAACAACAGTTTTTCGTATAGTTACTGTATACTCCTCTTGCAGTGTCTTAAGTATGGAAAACGAAATGATTGATCCCATGGGTATAGCACGAAGTTATTCGTAGTTATTTCACCCTCTTTTAAATATGTGAATTCCTTGGGAATTACAGTGTGAATTTTTGGCTAAGCGATCCTTGTCTGTAACCGGATATATTCTTTTATTTTTTGTGCTGGTATAGCTTATGAAAGGCCGCCCTGTCTACCGACTGGAAATTTGATTTGTCATCTCTTTATAACGATATAGTTATTGATGAAAACTACTTATTACCTTTATTATACTGAATATGGATTTTTACCGCACCTAAAAATCTAGTGTTTTTTTTTATTTGTAGACTACATACTGCAATTGGTTTTTTTTTTAACCTGATTTACTGTGATGACCGAAAGTCGATTTTCTTGCAAGGCGCCTGTTTACAGATATCAAATAAGTTTTATATCAACCAGAAATAAGGCTACTCTTTTTCTGTCTTGCCACCGATTTACATTTTGATTGAAGTTCGATTTGTTTATCATCTAGATATTGAATTACTATAAGTGTATGCATCACGCACTTTGCCTTACCTGTAAAGAGATTTTAGTTGGCCTGCAGCATTGCAACATGATATTAATGGCTCTGGGTCAATAAAGATTATATAAGTAAAATCTACGCTACATAGTAAATGAATATTAAATCAAATGTTTTGTTAATTAGCCTTTGCTTACTTTTAAAGTTGAGATTAATAAGTTTTAAATTGAAGTATTATTGCGTGCTTTGATTTGAATGAAAGTTAATATTTTTTAACTAACCTGCTTTACCTGGCTGCAGGTTTGATTTAAATCTTATATATTATTTTTACGATTACAAGCATGCAATTCAGCCTCAGCCCTTAGCCCAGGATACCTTGTTCTTTAGTCATTAGATTTGAGTCGTTTTTTAAACTGTCTCGTTTATCGGGCTGTGATTAGTAATTAAACCTTGGTAACCTGCAATAAAACGATCGTGTTCGTAAAACTGATGCTCTTGTATATTCCTTCACATATGTACGTTTTTCATTGTCAGTGAATTGGTACAACTAACCATATCTTGTTCTGATCTGATATTTAGGAAGACAAGGAAAGCTTGGGCGAAAACAAACCGAAGAAAGAGAGGCTTCGTTAAATATCCGGGTCTGAATGCCCTACCATCTGCGATGACGCCAAGGGCAATCAAGCGTCTCTTTTTCTTGGAACGATGTCCGTGTGTATTGTTAATTAATTTAGACTAGATAATTCGTTGCCGCCAAGTTAGCTACTTATCCAAGAATGCGCAGCCAAGAAAAAAAAAATTGTCGAATTGTACAATTACTTTTGTTTTTATTCCTTTGGTTTTCTGTTTTTCTGTCGCAAATGTGGTTTTCTTGATCCCTCTAGCGCACACGGAATTTCTTTATTTTCTTTTCCTCCTGTTTCATTTGCATACTTCATGTTGTCTAAATAATTTTAGAACGAGTAATTTTATCTCCTAAATGGCATGAAAACTTTGATGCCATTTATTTCATGTCTGGCGTTTTGTAAAAATGGAAAAAATTTCAATAACTTGGGAGGAACGGCAACGTTAGCGGAACTATGAGGCAAGAGAATTCTTGAAGAATTTTTACAACAGGAATGAGGTACTGAACATTTATAAGACGAGGAATATTTAAAAAGTTTACTAAGGTAGATATAAACTTTCTAAAAAAAAAAAAGTGGCTATTAAAATGAGAAAAAAATGCTATGTAACAGTAACACAACCAGCTGCCCTGCTAATTTTCTAGTTGGAAATATCTTTTCTTTATGTATTTTGTGGGAATAAAAAGAGAGAGAGAGAGAGAGAGAGAGAGAGAGAGAGAGAGAGAGAGAGAGAGAGAGAGAGTAAAGCAGTTACCGTATATTTCTTTAGCATTTTTTTTTGTGAAAAATATTGAATTAAAACATCACAAAGAAGCAGCTAAAGAGGAGTAAGCAAGCAGGCGAGAGGCGTCTTCGCTGTCTTTATATATATTCAGCAAACTTAATACAATTTGTGGGAAGCTCGACATGTACCTCGACTCGAGGACGCGGTCTTTGCACCGAGTGCTAAGAGGTGGAGGAGTGGAAGGATGAGGAATGGGAGGGAGGGATGAGGGGGATGTGGCACAGGAGGAATGGGAGGGCATTGGGAGGAGGAGAGGTGGCCTTAAAATAATGCCTGTGAAAAGTCGCCAACATAATTGCCTCCTCCTGAGAATAACTCGATATATTCGCCCAGTTGACGTTATACACAACGACAACTATAGCGGAAGACAGCAGAATGCGACACATACGCATACACATAAACAGTCGCTTACTATCACAAGCATACTTGCTCCTTGGCGTGCCCTACCATGCCAACAGTATGAAAAGTGACGAGCGCTGCTTCTTTCAAGTTCTCCTGGCTAATATTTGTTTTCTCTTCTGCACTTTTTTTTTTTTTTTTTTTGCAGCCCTAATCTCATGTTTGCAGAATGAGCAGTAGAATTTCAAACCTCATTTGATGGATTTTTATGCATTTCTTTTGGAGATCATTATGTTATATGTGATATATCCGTTTTGGGTTTAGAAGTTAAAAACAAAACGTGAACAGCGTATTAATAAAATGAGCTGACTCACCTTTCCTTGTAGTGCATTTTTTCTTCTTTATTCCATAGCTGTCTTGAACATTTTAGTTAGCGTAACAAATCTGCAGTATCATTTTTGCATCACATTCATTAAGATAAAAGCCAAGTTAATTCTGCGGAGACGAGATATTTTCAGGTTTTTCTCTGTCTTGTCGCTAGGTTGCTAAATTCTGCAACAGTACGGAGACGTAATTATCACCATGAGATTTTTATTACACATAAAATGCATCCAGTAGTCATATAAATATATATATATATATATATATATATATATATATATATATATATATATATATATATATATATTGTACTTCATATGTAATACACATTTATTTTATATATATATATATATATATATATATATATATATATATATATATATATATATATATATATATATATATATATAATTTACACTACTGTTGCATTTTTATCAGCTAAATCTAGTTAATCTGGTAGTATTTAATATACCATAATTATGCTTGGACCTTCAATTGCATAACAGTTTAAAAACGCAAATATTCATGTTTTTTTTTTTTGCCTGTTTTTATTGTTTCCTATAATCCACATCGGCGAGAAGAATAGATACCTTTTTCATGAGTTTATTGATTTGTAAAACGTTCCTTTTTTAATTTATTATCACGTATGAAGCTGTATGCTATGGAAACTATGAAGACAGAGAGAGAGAGAGAGAGAGAGAGAGAGAGAGAGAGAGAGAGAGAGAGAGAGAGAGAGAGAGAGAAACTTATTCATGCCATTTTGTGTGACGAACTTATCATGCACGTCGAGTGAATAAAAAAGAAATTTCGTTTAATCCATTATTAAACTTTTTCTCTTTTTTCAAGATTATATATACTAGAATAGCATTCGTGACTTCTATAAATTATCCTGGGATTAGATTTCAGCTTCCTCCCAATCATGGTCTCTTTAAAAAACAAAGCCATTTTTTGGAAAAAAAATTTTGACACAATTTGTGCATTTTACCCGTTTTCTTTTTTTGAGCACATTTTGTATGATGTTTTAAGACTTTTTTATTTTTTATTTTTTTGCAGATTAGGTGCAAAACACAGAGACAGAAATCGGACGTCACAGTGCCGCAACGAAGCTAGATAGAGAGAGAAAGAGGGAGAGAAAGAAAGAGAGAGAGAGCTTGGTTCAGTCAGTCAGTCTTAAAAAGTAAAAAAAAAAAAATAATAAGTCAGTAAGTCATACCTCAGTCTTTGAGTAAAAGTATAGAGCCAAAAATAGTCATAGTTTGAGTCAGTCGCTTAAACGGTTGACTGCGAGTCGCCGGTCGGTTTTGATGAGTGTCTGGTGAGTGAAGAAATGAGTAAAGTTGGGAACCAGACCAATTCTCAGGATCCACAGGCAGTTAACTCCAGGACCTTCGTTGGGAACCTGAACACCTTCCAGTGCACTAAGACGGATGTAGAGCGCATGTTCCAGCGCTACGGTCGAATCGCAGGTCAGTAACGATGTTCATCTTAAAAACTCATTCATTGACTGACTTTGCTTGATTTCTGCTTAATCTTTCCCTCCCATTAGCAGGGTTAATTTTTCTATGACTCACTAAGTACGATAATTAAACTTGCCTCCATATTTTTTTAAATATAACTTCCAGATTTTCCTTTTCACAGCAAATCCGACCATTATCTTTCCCTCCCTTAGCAAATTTCCAACTTGCATTAACCTTACTGGTTTATTAATTTGGAAGAATGAGCATTAATTTTTACACAGTTTTACTCAATATTGTAATGGATTTTCATTCTAACCCATTTTATCGTAAGCGTTCTGCTCGTTGATTCGTTCACTGGCGTCCATACACGTCGATGTCCTATCCCTCTTGTTTGTTTGGCAGGAAAACGTTCTCCCATTTTCTCGTTTCTTACTCCAACAACATTACTTATTCAGACCCATTGTTGAAATGTCCTCAGAATGCTACCTCCATGCACGGACTACTTTCCTTACTGACTGAAGAAAAACATTCTTAATTCACTAAGCCATTTTGTGTTGTAGTTACTTCATCCTATTTTTTCTCTCATTGTTAGGATGACGTATAACATATATATCTTCTTATATCACGAAATGTTTGTTAGACAGATTTCTTGGTCCTCTTTTCTCTGTAGGCGCAGTGGTATCAGATTTGTACTTAATCATATATGTAAGCTTCTCTCTCTCTCTCTCTCTCTCTCTCTCTCTCTCTCTCTCTCTCTCTCTCTCTCTCTCTCTCTCTCTGGACGCCCTTTGTATGCTCGAACATCCCTGTATTTTTTCCTCTTTCCGTTGACAACATCTCGTCCCTTCTTTGTGGAAGAAACAAACCTAAGCTACCTCTTTTTCCCAGCACTTTTTAACAGCGTAAGTCATTAACCTCTTTCTCCATTCTTATCGGGAACATATTCCGGCTTCTCAGGTCATTTGGTTTCTCACTAAACTACATGTATCTTTCCTCTCCTTTTAGTAGGAAGACTCCTAAATCTCTCTCTCTCTCTCTCTCTCTCTCTCTCTCTCTCTCTCTCTCTCTCTCTCTCTCTCTCTTTCTGGACTTGTATGAACATGGGATTCTGTTTGCCTTCTGTCTTGTATCCGACTATTTATCAACTAATTTGAGAAGCTACTATGCCATTTTCACAGTTCTTCAGTCACGGAAACACTGACAGTGTGTCAGATTTTTTGGTGAGCGGAAACATTACTCTTGATTTTTTTTTCTCATTTTTTGGCGGTTGATTTTATCTTCATTTGACAAAAGTAATCAGAACTCATTAGTGATTTTTAAAACACACTTGACTAACAGCTTTCTCAATCCCTCCCTATTTTATATGAGATTTTTTGAGCCAAATTATAGTAATCAACTGTCCATTCAAAATGCCCTTACGTCAATCTGCTATCCTCAGCTTTAAGAAAACATTTGCTATCTTCTTTATTATTTCGATCGTTAGTTTGTCTTTGATCAAACTGATGCTCATTCTCGCTGTATTAGGAACTGTCGTGAAATTGGACCTCGACCAACCTGTTTTACTAACATATTCATACTCAACCTAGGTTGCATACTATCACATCCATTTACTCTTTCCTTTTTCTTCTTCCTTTCCATTTATCAGAAATATAAACACGCTCTGACGTTCATCCGCTCATTCAGTAACCTGGTGGCTCCTCCTTAACACCCATCCCCTTCTCCCTCCAGCAGGAAAGTTTTTCTCTCCCAGGCTGGGATGTAAAGAGCAATGGCCAAATGGGACAGAGGTTTCAAAGATAACCAATTTAAGTTTTAATAGGATATTGTTCCCGCAAGAAGGGAATGAGCATGATGCAAAATGGGGCTGATGGGCCAGTCCCGTTTTTCATTGTGGTTCTTTGGGAGGGTTTATGGAGGGAAGCTCGTAAACTTGTTATGAAAAAACTGGGTATATAATGAAGAGGTCCTTGCCAATGGCTGAGTATTAGTCCAATGAGAAATTTCTTGTCAGATTAACCGCTTTATTTTGAGTATACTAATAAGTTTACCTTTGTTGTCGACGTTGCATAAGATATTCGCTCAGTTTAATTAATTCTAGATTTTTGTAGTATTTCACACAGTTATTTAAGCATTTAGTAATGTATGGTATTGCGAATTAAACGAAAATAAAGCAGTTATGTTATGCACATAAGTATTACTGTACCGTATATGGTGAGGAGATCACTTACGTAAGTTGCCATAAATATTTGCGTTTGATAGATTAATCTGGGCGCCGTTTTCTTTCAAGATTTGCGTTGACACCTTTTTGGTGTAGAGTAAATTTTTCGTTATTTTCTAATACTGTTTATCTTGGTGGTCCTTTTATTCGACTTTTTAAATTTTTTTATTTTGTTTATTTATTTTTTTTAATAGCACCGAATGTTTTATTGGACTGTTTACGCACTAGCTAGATTTATGTAGGTTACAATTTAGCCATGAAACTTAAAACAGTGTAAAATTGTATTCGCTTTTATAGGTTTTATCTGAATGAAAAGTAATAAAAATATATTCATTATCGAAATACATATAATTCTACCCAGCATTTAGACAAAGA